>NC_073413.1:798088-930588 GCF_028641065.1 Leucoraja erinaceus | reverse complement strand
GGGGGGGGGGGGGGGGGGGGTCCCCCACCTCTCAAAACAGAGGGGGTCGTGTCCTCCCAGCTCCCCCACCCACCCCACCATGGATTTTGCTACTGATTTACAGTGTACAGATACATGATAAAGGAATAATGTTTAGTGCAAGGTAAAGCCAGCAAGAAATGTTGCTGTTGGAGTAGAGGTTCAAAATAGAGGAGCAATAACTCTGAAGAAGAGTCTTGACCTGAAATGTCACCCATTCCTTCTCTCCAGAGATGCTGCCTGACCCGCTGAGTTACTCCAGCATTTCGTGTCTATCTGGGGTGAGTGTAATGAGTGGTTGCAGATCCACTCTGTGATGAGACACCAATAGTCGCCAGGGTTGGGCGACATCTTCAGCTGATCGTGGTCAGTTGCTCTTCAATGCTAATCTCCATTGATGAGGAATAGGCAGAGGTGGACAGAGACAACAGCAGGAGTGCTGACCCATCATACTTTAATGGCAGAGTCAGATACTGCACTTCCCTGCAACAGGCGATCAGGTTGCAGCCATTTAATCTGCCCGTGTTACTCATGCCGCTGTCCTTTGGTTTAGTTTAGAGATACAGCACGTAGACAGGCCCTTCGGCCCACCGTGTCCAGCGATCCCCACACACTAGCACCATCCTACACACACCTGGGTTTTCTCCGGGTGCTCCGGTTTCCTCCCGCACTCCAAAGACGTGCAAGGTTTGCAGGTTAGATGGCTTCGGTAAAATTGTAAATTGTCCCTCGTGTGTGTAGGATAGTGGTAGTGTAGAGGGATCGTGGGTGAGTGCAGAGCGGTGGGCCAGGGAGCCTCTTTCCACGCTCTCTAAAAAAGTGTCTGTTGTGCCACGACCGTAGGTCTGGGCGTGCAGGGACGAGAGAGTGTGGGGGACAAGAGTGTGGGGGTGGGGATGATGATCTGATATGGACAACACACGCTGCCGCACTGGTGAGTAAGGCAAGGCAGCACCTTTACCACCTCAGGCAGCTGAGCAAATTCAGATTCTCTCTGAGGATCCTTTAGTGCTTCTACTCTGGGGCTGTGGAAAGCATCTTGTCCGGAACATTACCATCTGGTTTGGGAACAGCTCTGCCCAGGGCAAGAAGGCTCTGCAGAGAGTAGTGCGTTTGGACGAACGCACTATGGGAACTCCCCTTGCCCCCCTGCAGGAACTATACATCAGAAGGTGCAGATACAGAGCCAGCAACATTATGGGGGACCCCTACCACCCCAGCAACGGACTGTTCCAGCTGCAACAGTCAGGCAAACGCCTCCGCTGTCACGCTGTGAAAACAGGGAGGATGAGACAAAGTTTCTTCCCACAGGCCGTCAGGATTGTAAACTCTTATCTCACCAGGGACTAATTTACTGTTGTGTTGTGTCTTTTTAAAAGTACTGGGTTTTTTCTCTATTATGTAAATACTGATTCTGTTCTATTCTGTTCTGTAGTTTTTTGCACAATCCGCAGGCATTGCCACTTTCATTTTACTGCACATCTTGTATGTGTATGTGACAAATAAAGTTGACTTGAGTGTGTGGGGGTGGGATAAGAGAGTGGGGGTGAGAGCCAGTTCTTACCTCAGTTCACATTTGATCTGGACCCAGCCTGGACTGCGTAGGAAAGACCAGGGCTGGTACCACTTTTCGACAGTCTGCATGCTGGAACAGAGGACCTCCAGCCAGAGGGGCAGCACCTGCTCACTACACAAAGACGAGGTCTGTTAGACATCCCACCGGGTAGCATCGGAAATGAAAGAGAGCAGAGAAGGCGTCAAGCATCAGCAGGAATCAGGGCGATGGGCCTCGAATACCAAGCTGATGATCACACTGGGGATTGCCACAATATCACAAGAGTGCTCAAATCACAGATGTAGGGAGCTCCATGACATCTGCAGAAAACGGGCGACCACAATTGGCAGCACGGTGGCACAGCGGTAGAATTGCTGCCTCACAGCACCAGTGATCGCGGTTCGATCCTGACCACGGGTGCTGTCTGTACGGAGTTTGCACGTTCTCCCCGTGACCTGCGTGGGTTTTCTCCAGGTGCTCCGGTTTCCTCCCACACTCCAAAGACGTACAAGTTTGTAGGTTAGTCGGCTTGGTATAAATGTAAATTGTCCCTGGTGTGTGTAGAGTAGTGTTAGTGTGCGGGGGTCGCTGGTGGGCAGAAGGACCTGTTCCCACCGAGTCCCAACCAGCGATCCCCGCACATTAACACTATCCCACATACACACTAGGGACAATTTACAATCTTTACCAAGCCAATTTACCAAGCCAAAAGCCTGTAGGTCTTTAGAGTGTGGGAGGAAACCAGGGCTCCCGGAGCAAACCCACGCAGTCATGGGGAGAATGTACAGACGGGCACCCGTAGTCAGGATCGAACCGGGGTCTCTGGCGCGGTGAGGCAACAACACTACTGCTGCACGTTATTGTTGAATTATTTAAGAGGTGCATTACTGACAGGGCTGAAGCTCCAACAACCTTCACAAAGCCATTCTCCCTTGCTGAGGCTCTGCCCTCTACTGGCCACTTGTGCAACAACAAGCCCGAGTGAGAAAGTTGTTTAGGAAGGAACTGCAGATGCTGGTTTATCCCAACGAGACTCAGGCTTGTTGTTGCAGAAGTTACCAGCAGAGGGCAGAACGAGACACAAAATTCCCCTCCAGTCAATTTAAACTCTGATTCTTTATACTCCTATCCTGGGGAAAAAGTCTGTTTATTAATCTCAGCTACAGTTTTGTTTATTGTCACGTGCCCCATGGTACAGTGAACAGCTTTTGTTGCGTGCTATCCAGTCAGCAGATAGGCAATACATGATTGCAATCAAGCCATTTACAGTGTAGACAATAGACAATAGACAACAGGTGCAGGAGTAGGCCATTCGGCCCTTCGAGCCAGCACCGCCATTCAATGTGATCATGGCTGATCACCCCCAATCAGTACCCCGTTCCTGCCTTCTCCCCATATCCCCTGCCTCCGCTATTTTTAAGAGCCCTATCTAGCTCTCTCTTGAAAGCATCCAGAGAACCGGCCTCCACTGCCCTCTGAGGCAGAGAATTCCATAGACTCACCACTCTCTGTGTGAAAAAGTGTTTCCTCGTCTCCGTTCTCAATGGCTTACCCCTTATTCTTAAACTGTGGCCTCTGGTTCTGGACTCCCCCAACATCGGGAACATGTTTCCTGCCTCTAGTGTGTCCAAACCCTTAACAATCTTATATGTTTCAATAAGATCCCCACTTATCCTTCTAAACTCCAGAGTGTACAAGCCCAGCCGCTCCATTCTCTCAGCATATGACAGTCCTGCCATCCCAGGAATTAACCTTGTAAACCTACGCTGCACTCCCTCAATAGCGAGAATGTCCTTCCTCAAATTAGGGGACCATAACTGGATAGAGAGAGTACAGAGGAGATTTACTAGAATGTTGCCTGGGTTTCAACAACTAAGTTACAGAGATAGGTTGAATGTTAGGTCTTTATTCTCTGGAGCGCAGAAGGTTAAGGGGGGACCTGATAGAGGTCTTAAAAATGATGAGAGGGATAGACAGAGTTGATGTGGACAAGCTTTTCCCTTTGAGAATAGGGAAGATTCAAACAAGAGGACATGACTTCAGAATTAAGGGACAGAAGTTTAGGGGTAATATGAGGGGGAACTTCTTTACGCAGAGAGTGGTGGCGGTGTGGAATGAGCTCCCAGTGGAAGTGGTGGAGGCAGGTTCATTGGTATCATTTAAAAATAAATTGGATAGGCATATGGATGAGAAGGGAATGGAGGGTTATGGTACGAGTGCAGGCAGGTGGGACTAAGGGGAACAAAATTTGTTCGGCATGGACTTGTAGGGCCGAGATGGCCTGTTTCCGTGCTGTAATTGTTATATGGTTATATGGTTATATAACTGAACACAGATTATGTACAGATACATAATAAGGGAACGTTTAGTGCAAGGTAAAGCCAGCTAAGTCTGATTAAAGATAGTCAGAGGGTCACCAATGAGGTAGATAGTAGTTCAGGGCTAGGGCTATTCCCATCATGACTTTATACACTTGCCTAAGATCACCTCTGAGCCTCCTGCCCTCCGAGGCTGCTCAACCTCTCCCTATAGGTGAGGCACTCGAGTCCAGGCAACTCTTCTCTGTTTTGTTCCTAGCCTAAAGGCCTCGTTCCTCTAGCAGGCTGACCAAAACCAAACACAATACAGCTGAGTGGAACCTATTCAAACATGTTTGTCACACTCATTGGGAATGTTGCGGACTGGCCCGCTGCAGACTGCAGGAGTACATGCTGAGGCATGCACTGAAGCTCGGTGCAGCCAACGCCAAGGCTCGGTGGGGGAGGACCACAGTCTAGGGTCCTTCCGCTGCTGGACAAGGGGGGCAGGGTGTGGTGGAGACACCCCTCAAAATAAAGGGCAGGGATTCCATGCCAGTGGGCCACATGAGTGGCAGGGGTGTGGAGTAAAATTGTGGTTTGGGGAAACTGCATTGTGTGTATGTATAGCCTCCGAGAATGTCGGATGAATTTTTTGCACGATGCATGTATTGTGTATATTTATTACTTGATGAAAACCTATTTTGAAATGTTTTTTTAGATATTGTCGGTAAAATATTTGCTCCTACTTTGATGCAAGCAGCAAAGTGATTTGTGAGCGCTCTCAAAATGTGCCCTTCACCAGGGTTCAAAGTCCTGCCACCCTGCCCTCATAAACCTCCCGAAGCGAACACTAGTGGACATCATGTGGATCTTTTTGGGGGTCTTTTAGGGTCTTTGCTCCGACATCCCAAACCCATTCAGAATGGTAGTTTAACCAGCTACTGAAACCTACCCCAGAGCAGTAGAATGTTGATATGAATGTGGGTGGAATAAAATAGGGGAGGGGTGGATATTAGGGGGGGAGGGAGACACGGTTGCTGCCCTACAGCGCCAGAGCCCCCGGTTCGATGCTGACCACGGGTGCTGTCTGTAAGGAGTGTGTACGTTCTCCCTGTGACCTTAGATGCTGCCTCACCCGCTGAGTTTCTCCAGCATTTTTGTCTACCTCCCTGTGACCTCGTGGGTTTTATACGGGTGCGCTGGTTTCCTCCCATTCTCCAAAAGGTTTTGTAGGTCAATTGGCTGCTGTAAGTTGTCATTTGTCCCCAGTGTGTTGGACAGTGTTAGTGCACGGGGTGATCGATGGTCGGCACGGATTCGGTGGGCCGAAGGGCCTGTTTCTCGGCGGCAGAATTTTTCTCGGCAGCAGAATTCTACCCAGTGACGTTCTCTGATTTACTGTGAGCAGCCAAAGGATGCGTGAAGGCAAAACATGCACCGATTGTCTTATGACAAGAGATCAGTTATTGATTATTGAGTTGCCTGAGACGAGAGATCAGATATTGATTATTGTGTTGTCTGAGACGAGAGATCAGTTATTGATTATTGAGTTGTCTGAGACGAGAGATCAGTTATTGATTGAGTTGTCTGACACGAGAGATCAGTTATTGATCATTGAGTTGTCTGAGACGAGAGATCAGTTATTGATTGAGTTGTCTGACACGAGAGATCAGTTATTGATCATTGAGTTGCCTGAGACGAGAGATCAGTTATTGATTATTGAGTTGCCTGAGACGAGAGATCAGTTATTGATTATTGAGTTGTCTGAGACGAGAGATCAGATATTGATTATTGAGTTGTCTGAGACGAGAGATCAGTTATTGATTATTGAGTTGCCTGAGACGAGAGATCAGTTATTGATCATTGAGTTGTCTGAGACGAGAGATCAGTTATTGATTATTGAGTTGTCTGAGACGAGAGATCAGTTATTGATTATTGAGTTGTCTGAGACGAGAGATCAGTTATTGATTATTGAGTTGTCTGAGACGAGAGATCAGTTATTGATTATTGAGTTGCCTGAGACGAGAGATCAGTTATTGATTATATTTCACTCACCCACCTCTTCATGTTTTATGTCTCTTAGTGATTTTCCCATGCACTTTTGTCATTTTAGGTTGAGGCTTATTACTGTCATGTGTACCGAGGTACAGTGGAAAGCTTACTATCTATCCAAACAGATGAGATAACACGATACATAAATACAATCTAGTCAAACTCAAGTACAATAGGTAGAGCAAAGGAAAAGATACAGAGTATAGAGAAACATTTCCAGAGACACAGTTTAATGTCCGAAATGGGGTAGAGGTGAATCGGGCAGTTTTTTAATGCAGATAAATTTTTAAGGCAGAGATTGACAGATTCTTGAATAGTAGTCAAGGGTTATGGGGAGAATGGGTAAGTTTGAGATGGAAAGGTTTAGAAGGATGATCCCAGGAATGAGTAGGTTAACCTATGATGAGCGTTTGTCAGCACTGGGCCTGTACTCGCTGGAATTTTGAAGAATGAGGTGGGGGGGGCTCATTGAAACTTACCGAATAGTGAAAGGCCTGGGCAGTGGATGTGGCGAGGATGTTTCCACTAGTGGGAGAGTCTAGGACTAGAGGTCATAGCTTCAGTATTAAAGGATGTACTTTTCGGAAGGAGATGAGGAGAAATGTATTTAGTCAGAGGGTGGTGAATCTGTGGAATTATTTGCCACAGAAGGCGGTGGAGGCCAAGTCAGTGGATATTTTTAAGGCAGAGGTAGATAGATTCTTGAATGGTATGGGTGTCAGAGACTATGGGGAGAAGGCAGGAGAATGGGGTTAGGAGGGAGAGATAGATCAGCCATGATTGAATGGCGGAATAGACTTGATGGGCCGAATGGCCAAATTCTGCTCCTCTCACCAATTAGCATGAACAGTGCCCTCCCTAGCTTACGGAAGGACCGTTCAGAAGCCTGACCTGATAACGGAGGGGAAGAAGCTGTTCTCGAGTCTGCTGGTGGTCATTTTCAAGCTTCTGTACCGTCTGCTGGTCAGGAGCGGGGAGAAGAAGGAACAACCAGGGTGGGACAAGTCTATGATCATGTTGACAGCTTCTCGGAGACAGAGTGAAGTGTGGACGGGGGTTTATTACATCAGGTTTATTGCCCTGAGATGGCTTATTTCCTCAAAGTATTTTCAACAAATCCCTTCTTGATCTTAAAGCTGTGTTTCATCTGAGCCATCACATTGAGCCTTTAAGTATTTCTTTGTGTGACCCTGGTTCCGAGCCTCAAGGGATAGGACAATGGAGAGGAGAGTGGAGACTTTCACTTACTTCAGTCCCACACAGATCAGCGATCGGAACTTCACATCCATCTGGGCGTGTGCAGAGTCGTGACTCATGTTCACCGACTGGACAGCCTGAAAGAAAACCAGAGCTAGCACTGATGGAACCAGAGGTTCGGACAAGGATTTAGGGCAGCACGGTGGTGCAGCGGTAGAGTTGCTGCCTCACAGCGCCAGAGACCCGGGTTCGATCCTGACCACGGGCGCTGTCTGTACGGAGTTTGCACGTTCTCACTGTGACCTGCGTGGGGTTTCTCCGAGATCTTCGGTTTCCTCCCACATTCCAAAGACGTACAGGTTTGTAGGTAAATTGGCTCGGGATAATTGTAAATTGTCCCTAGTGTGTGTAAGATAGTGAAAGTGTGCGGGGATCGCAGATCAGTGGCAATCAGTGGGCCAAAGGGCATGTTTCTGCACTGTATCTCGAAACTAAACTAAGACAGTGGCTCATCTTCATTTAGCCGTTTAGGATTTTAATTGGGAAAAACAATTCAAATTATCATCCCTTATTTTAGTACTCTTTTTCTCACAAAATAAACTTCCAGTGGTAGATATGTGTTTTAGATACAGCGTGGAACCAGACACTTCGGCCCACCGAGTCTGCACCGACCAGCGATCCCCGCACACTAACACTGTCCTACACACACTAGGGACAATTTATAATGTTTTACCCAAGCCAATGAACCTACAAACCTGTACGTCTTTGGAGTGTGGGAGGAAACCGGAGCATTCGGAGAAAACCCACGCAGATCACGGGGAGAACATACAAACTCCGTACAGACAGCGCACGTATTCAGGATTGAACCCGGGTCTCTGGCGCTGTGAGGCAGCAACTCTACCGCTGCGCCACCATGCCGCACAGGGAATTACAATAATGGAAATTCTGTTGTCAAACATAAGCACCATGTTATTAATTTGAGGAAGGACATCCTTGTGATTGAGGCAGTGCAGCGTAGGGTCACGAGATTGATACCTGGGATGGCGGGACTGTCATATGAGGAAAGATCGAAAAGACTAGGCTTGTATTCACTGGAGTTTAGAAGGATGAGGGGGATCTTATGGAAACATATAAAATTATAAAAGGACTGGACAAGCTAGATGCAGGAAAAATGTTCCCAATGTTGGGCGAGTCCAGAACCAGGGGCCACAGTCTTAGAATAAAGGGGAGGTCATTTAAGACTGAGGTGAGAAAAACACTTTTCCATCAAGAGAGTTGTGAATTTATGGAATTCCCTGCCACAGAGAGCAGTGGAGGCCAAGTCACTGGATGGATTTAAGAGAGAGTTAGATAGAGCTCTAGGGGCTGGTGGAATCAAGGGATATGGGGAGAAGGCAGGCATGGGTTATTGATAGGGGACGATCAGCCATGATCTCAATGAATGGCGGTGCTGGCTCGAAGGGCCGAAAGGCCTCCTCCTGCACCTATTTTCTATGTTCTATGTTTCTATTATTGAACTAAATCCTATTTCTATATTCGTAGGTGTGGACTACTGGGAATATCAGAAAATTACTACGTCTGAATTCCTGCCAACTTCCCTAACTCGTATGCTGGACCTCAAACCTCTTTGTCCATACTTTGTCAATTCTCACTTTGAAAATAACTTTAATACAACATGGAAACAGGCCCTCTGGATCACACTGCCCGTCGATTATGCTTAACACTCACTAGTTCCTTGTTATCCCAACTTTCGCATCCACTCCCGACACACTAGGGGCAATTTACAGAGGCCAATTAACCTACAAACCCGCACGTCCTTGCAACGTGGGAAGAAACTGGAGCACCCGGAGGAAACTCACGCGTTGACAGGGAGAAGGTGAAAACTGAGTTGTAGGTTGAGGTTGGGCAGATGAGGACCATATTCCTTGAGTACAGGAGTACAGGAGGATGAGGGGTGATCTCAGAGGTGTATAGGACCATGAGGGGAATAGATAGGGTAAATGCACAGAGACTTTCATTCAGTATAAGGGACTTGAGGACCAGGGGACATGTTTTAAGATGAGTAGTGGGTATTTAGAACAAGCTGCCAATGCAGGTAGTTGAGGCAGGTACTATAAGAACATTTAAAAGACAGACACAAAAAGCTGGAGTAACTTAACTGGTCAGTCAGCATCTCTGGAGAAAAGGAATAGGTGACATTTCGGGTCGAGAACCTTCTTCTCTTAAATAGATAATAGACAATAAGTGCAGGAGTAGGCCATTCGGCCCTTCTAGCCAGCACCGCCATTGAATGTGATCATGGCTGATCATCCACAATCAGTATCCCGTTCCTGCCTCCTTTCCATATCCCCTAACTCTGCTATCTTTAAGAGCTCTATCTAACTATCTAAATATTTAAAAGAGATCTGTACAGGCTGATGAATAGGAAGATATGGGCCCAAATGTGGGCAGGTGGGACGAGTGTAGATGGGGCATCTTGGTTGGCATGGCCAAGTTGGGCCAAAGGGCCTATTTCCGTGATGACTCCACATAGACAGCATCTGAGGTCAGGATCAAACGCGGATGTCTCTGGCAGTGTGAGGCACTGTCTCTACCCGCTGTGCCACTGTGCCGCCCTTAGATGTCTGGCTCCTACCCCGCCTCTACAGTACAGGAAGGAGGGAGTGAGAGTAGCTGTGAGAACATCAAGTCGTAATCAGATGTCGGCTTGATAATAATGTAAGGGGGCGCTCAGTCTGACCATGAAAATCCAGGGATATAGAGGGCAAAATGACGCTGCAAGAACCGATACACAGTGGATATAAAAGAGAATGTCAGCGTGGCATTGGGCGGGTGCGGGCTTACTCGAGGGTTACCAGTTAATGGAGACAAAAGGAACTGCAGATGCCGATTTTACATTAAAAAAACACACAAAGTGCTGGAGTAACTCAGCGGGTTAGGCAGCATCTCTGGACATCATGGATGGAAGGAACTGCAAATGCTGGTTTACACCGGATAGATACACAATGCTCTGCGGGACAGGCAGCATCTCTGGAGAGAAGGAATGGGTGAGGTTTCGGGGTCGAGTCCCTTCTTCAGACAGATGGCGGTTGGGACGGGTCTGAAGAACGGTCCCCACTCCTGAAACGTTGCATGAGGTACTCCAGCATTTTGTGTCTGACCGGGAAACAACTTTGCACCTCCGTCCAGCCTCACGTCCCTTCTTCTCCTCCGTCTCCCGCACCTCCCCCACCCCCACCCCCGAGGAAACTCGTTGACAAATCCCACTTCTGCCGTATGTATCCCTTGCCAAGGTCAGAACCCCCCCCCCCCCCCCTGCTCAGAAATCGGCCCCTCCCTCCATCGCTCCCCTCCGCCCCGTTACTCACTCTGTACAGAAGTTCCTCAGGGGTCAGCACCTTTCCATCTTCATCCAACCTGCAAGAATGAATGTCCATTATGTGATGCACCCATGGCAGCGTCCAGCACAGAAACAGGCTCTGCAGACCTTTGTATGTCCTTGGAGTGTGGGAGAGGAATCCAGAGCTCCCGGAGAAAACCTACACGGTCACGGAATCAACTCGGGCTGCGTGTTTGTCTCACGGTTCCCTCCTGAGGCGCAACCAGCAGTGACACAGGGAGCTCAGGCCCAGCCAGGGCCCAGCCCTGACACACACTCATTCATCCCATTTACTAACACTTCATCTCTAGTGTTCTACATTTAGTTTAGAGATACAGCGCGGTAACAGGCCCTTCAGCCCACCGAGTCCGCACCGACCAGCAAACACAAACACTACCCTATACACTCTAGGGACAATTTACAATTTTACCAACGCCAATTAACTTACAAACCTGTTCGTCTTTGGAATGTGGGGGGGAAACCGGAGCACCCGGAGAAAACCCACGCGGTCCCGGAGAGAACGTACAAACTCCGTACAGACAGAAGCTGCAGTCTAATCTGTGTGAAGTCTTTGGTTGTACTAATTGCTTGTCTAATTTAAAGTCAGGGTACCCCACAATACAGTACTGGTACAGTAAACCCTTGTTTTAACGGACCCCTTTATAATGGATTTGGACATAGCGGATGGGCCTGCTCATGCCACCCTAGCTCGCACTGCCTCCCCTCTGCTTACAGCCCTGGCTTCCACTGCCACCCTCAGCTCACAGGGTGCCCCAGCGAGCCTTTCGTCACCCACCCTGCAGTCCGGCTGACACGGCTGTTGTTGTGCCTCGCGTTGTAGCCCTGTGGGGATAGCGCTTTCATCAGGTTAATTTACGGTGAAAGGACACAGTGATGGAGTAACTCGGGCGGCAGGCTGGCGCGGCGGTGCAGCTACTGCCTCACAGCGCCAGAGACCCGGGTTCGATCCTGACTACGGGCGCTTGTCTGTACAGAGTTTGTACGTTCTCCCTGTGGCCTGCGTGGGTTTCCTCCGAGATCTTCAGTTTCCTCCCACACTCCAAAGACGTGCAGGTTTGTAGGTTGACAAAAGTGCTGGAGAAACTCTGCGGGTGCGGCAACATCTATGGAGCGAAAGAAATAGGCAATGTTTCGGGTCGAAACCCCCCTTCAGAATTAATTGGCTTGGGATAAATGTAAATTGTCCCCAGTGTGTTAGTATGCGGGGATAGCTGGTCGGTGCAGACTCGATGGGCTGAAGGGCCTGTTTCCGTGCTGTATCTCAGCAGACTGAATCCGTCGGAAGAAGGGTCCCGACATCACCTATGCATGTTCTCCAGAGATACAGCTGGACCTGCTGAGCTACTCCAGCACTTTGTGTTCTTTAGTGTATTAACTAGCATCTGCAGTTCTTTGTTACAACTACATGAGATGATAATACCGTACTCGGTTGTAGTGAACAATCGGCAACAACGGACAATGGTCCGTTATAACGAGGGTTCACTCGATTTCTATTAGATAAAAACCTAAGATAACCACAAAATGCAGGAGTAACTCAACGGGACAGGCAGCATCTCCGGAAAGAAGGAATGGGTGACATTTCTGATCGAAACCCTTCTTCAGACCCGAAACAATAGACAATAGACAATAGGCCATTCGGCCCTTCGAGCCAGCACCGACATTCAATGTGATCATGGCTGATCATCCCCAATCAGTACCCCGTTCCTGCCTTCTCCCCATATCCCCTGACTCCGCTATTTTTAAGAGCCCTATCTAGCTCCCTCTTGAAAGCATCCAGAGAACCTGCCTCCACCGCCCTGTGAAACATCACCCATTCGATCTCTCCAGAGATGCTGCCTGTCCCGCTGCGCTACTCCAGCATTTAATGTCTACCTTCGGGTAGATCAGCATCTGCAGTTCCTTCCTACAGATATTAAAATAACAACTTGGCCTGTGGTCACACTGACAGCAACTTGTACAGTGATCCTGTACAGTGCATGTAACAATGGAAAGAAATAAACCCGCAGATTATTTAATGTTCTTCCATCAAACAATCTCAAAGTAAGCACAGCAAAACATGCATTATACAGAAATAGACCTTATGTGTAGGAACGAACTGCAGATGCTGGTTTAAGCCGAAGATAGACACAAAATAACTCAGCGGGACAGGCAGCATCTCTGGAGAGAAGGAACGGGTGATGTTTTGGGTCTGAAGAAGGGTCTCAAACCTGAAACGCCACCCGTGCCTTCTCTCCTGCTGCCTGTTTTTTTGTGTCTATCTTCGGCTTAAACCAGCATCTGCAGTCCGTTCCTAGACCTTAGTAGACCTTGGTTCGTTTTACTAATGAAACAAATTGAGTATCGCGTACCTGTATGTCTTACACAGCACCAGCCGGGAATACACCGAGTCAAAGTCTCTCTCCACCTCCTTCCCGGCAGCCTAGGTAATGAAGGGTGGGTGATGGCATACATGGTGGAGCAAGAGGAGAATCAGAAGGACAGTATTCAAAGAGGGGGAAGGGATGAGAGGGGGCAATAAGGGAAAATATGCGGTGCAGAGATGGGGGACAAAAAGGGAAGATGAAAATAGTTGAGGAGAACAAGTGAAGTGAGAAGAGAGGAGCGGAGATATGTTGGGGCAGATAGTGTGGAGACGATGAGGAAAGTGAGAGGGAGAGGGAAACACAGAGGGGGAAGGAAGAAGGGATGAGGGGATAAAAAGTCACAGAAAAGAGAACAAGGAAGATGGGGGAGGAGCAGAGAGGAGAGAAGAAGAAAAATAAAATTAATTGTCTGGCCATAATTTATAGTCACAGAATGATACAGCGTGGAAACAGGCCCTTCAGCCCAACTTGCCCACATCGGCCAACATATCCCAGCTACACTGGTCCCACCTACCCTTGTTTGGTCCATATCCCTCCAAACCTGTCCTATCCATGTACCTGTCTAACTGTTTCTTAAATGTTGGGATAGTCCCAGCCTCTACTACCTCCTCTGGCAGCTTGTTCCATACACCCACCACCCTTTGTGTGAAAAAGTTACCCCTCAGATTCCTATTAAATCATTTCCCTTTTACCATAAACCAATGTCCTCTGGTCCTCGATTCCCCTACTCTGGGCAAGAGACTGTGTGCATCTACCCAATCTATTCCTCTCATGATTTTATACACCTCTACGAGATCACTCCTCATCCTCCTGCGCTCCAAGGAATAGAGTCCCTGTATCTCTCGCTATGACTCTGACTATCTTCGGTTTTCCCCCACACTCCATAGACGTACAGGTTTGTAGGTTAATTGGCCTGGTGTATGTGTAAATTGTCCTTGGGGTGTGTAGGATAGTGTTAATGTGCGGGGATCGCTGGTCGGTGTTTCTGCACTGTATCTCTAAAACTAAAACCAGTAGGTGAGGCCGAACAATGGCAGCCTCGGCCAACGGCCTGTCTCGTATTTTTCTTGTTTGTTGTTTTTAGTCTATTACTAAATGTGTGTTTTAGTGTACCTTTAGTTTTGCATTTTGTGTGGGGTGGGGGGAATTTTTTTAATCTCTTTTCTTGACGGAGATGCGACTTTTTATCTCCGTCCACACTGCGGCCTAACATCGTGTAGCTGGCGGACTCTTGCCGGGGATCGACATCGGGAGCCTGCGGACTTAACATCGTGGAGCTCGCGTTCCCTGGTTAGGGACCGACTCCAAGTCGCAGGATCTTTGACCGCCCCGACTCGGGAGCTTCGACCGCCCCGACTGCAGATGGTTCGACTGCTCCGACCACGGGAGAAAAGGAGGATAGAAGATAAGACTATTGCCTTCCATCACAGTGGGGAATGTAGTGGAGCCGCTGTGGTGGAAGTTTATGTTGTTGTGTGCCTTGTTGCTCTCTTTGGTATGACTGTATGGCAAATCAAATTCTTTGTGTGTCGCAAAACACACTTGGCTAATAAATTAATAATAACCAATTTCGATTACGATTAAAACTAAACAGAGTGCTCAAAACAGAACACAACACTCTAAATACGATCTCACACCGTGACCTCCCAACTTCTGTACTCGGTACTAAATACTACATTTGTTTACTTAAACAAAAACAGTGCGAGATAATTGACAGGTACACAAAAATGCTGGAGAAACTCAGCGGGTGCAGCAGCATCTATGGAGCGAAAGAAATAGGCGACGTTTCGGGCCGAAGCCCTTCTTCAGACTGATGGGGGGGTGGGGGGGGGGAGAAGGAAGGAAAAAGGGAGGAGGAGGAGCCCGAGGGCGGGGGGATGGGAGGAGACAGCTCGAGGGTTAAGGAAGGGGAGGAGACAGCAAGGGCTAGCAAAAACTGGGAGAATTCAATGTTCATGCCATCCGGACGCAAGCAACCCAGGCGGAATACGAGGTGCTGTTCCTCCAATTTCCGGTGTTGCTCACTCTGGCAATGGAGGAGACCCAGGACAGAGAGGTCGGATTGGGAATGGGAGGGGGAGTTGAAGTGCTGAGCCACCGGGAGTTCAGGTTGGTTATTGCGGACTGAGTGGAGGTGTTCGGCGAAACAATCGCCCAACCTCCGCTTAGTCTCACCGATGTAGATCAGCTGACATCTAGAGCAGCAGATGCAGTAGATGAGGTTGGAGGAGATACAGGTGAACCTTTGTCGCACCTGGAACGACTGCTTGGGTCCTTGAATGGAGTCGAGGGAGGAGGTGAAGGGACAGGTGTTGCATTTCTTGTGGTTGCAACGGAAAGTGCCCGGGGAGGGGGTGGTACGGGAGGGAAGGGAAGAATTGACAAGGGAGTTGCGGAGGGAGTGGTCTTTGCGGAAGGCAGACATGGGGGGAGATGGGAAGATGTGGCGAGTGGTGGGGTCACGTTGGAGGTGGCGGAAATGGCGGAGGATTATTTGTTGTATTTGCCGGCTGGTGGGGTGAAAGGTGAGGACTAGGGGGACTCTGCCCTTGTTGCGAGTGCGGGGATGGGTGGAGAGAGCAGTGTTGCGGGGTATGGATGAGACCCTGGTGCGAGCCTCATCTATGGTGGCGGAGGGGAATCCCCGTTCCCTGAAGAACGAGGACATTTCTGATGCCCTGGTGTGGAACGTCTCATCCTGGGAGCAGATGCGGCGTAGGCGGAGGAATTGGGATGGAGTCTTTACAGGGGGCAGGGTGGGAAGACGTGTAGTCCAGATAGCCATGTGAGTCAGTTGGTTTGTAGTGTAAATTGACAAATGGAGATTTTTGGAAAGCGGGTGAGGTGCCGTTACCTCTTCGATGAACAGCCAGGGATGACAGGGCCCACCAAGGATGGATGGTTTCTTCAGACCCTGCTCAAATATCGCCTTGAGAGCCGGACAGAGCGAGCCCCGCACCAAGTCTGTTATGGCTTCCGATACCGAATCATCTCCAGCCATCGAGTACTGCAGGCAGGAACACAAATCACCCTGTCAGCATGTGAGACACACCAAAGCGAGAATGCGTGGGAAACATGGCGATGAATAGCGCAGCACTTTACGGAATACAGTACGCACACATGATGCATACATTCGTTAGTGATAGGACCAGATTTCGGCCCATCAGGGCTGGTCTATCTGTCCCTCTCAACCTCATTCTCCTGCCTTCTCCCCATAACCCCTGACACCCGCACTAATCAAGAACCTATCCATCTCAGCCTCAAAAATATCCAATGACTTGGCCTCCATAGCCGTCTGTGGCAAGGAATTGGACAGGACAGAACGCCACAGGAGATCCTTTTCCCCTGTGGTTATTAAACTTCACAACTCTTCCCCCTTCTGTCGTGGGGTAGACTGAGTGACACCCCTCCCCCTCCCCCACCCCCAATCTTTGCACATCCCCCAAGCCTTTCCACTCGTCACTTTAATTTCATGTTTCATGTATTTTGTGTTTGTATGAATGTTGCCAGATCTATTTACCTCCTGGGAAAAATCAAGTTCTATCGTATTGTATTGTATTGTATTGAATTCCACCCTCTGACTAAAGAAATTCCTCCTCATCTCCTTGCTAAAGGACCATCCTTTTATTCTGAGGCTCTGGCCTCTGGTCCTCAACCCACGAGTAGAAACATCCTCTCCACATCCACATCTACCCAGGCCTTTCACTATCTGGAATGCCTGACCTCAGCTTAATAAACAGAGCAGAATGTGTGGAAATGTTCACTTCCAAGGGCATAGAAATCAACGAAACATTTCCTTGATCCCCTCCAATTAACCCACGGGCTGAAGAAGGGTCCTGACTCAAAGCGTCTCCCATCCTTTTTCTCCAGAGATGCCGCCTGGCTCGTTGAGTGACTCCAGCACCATGTGTCAATCTTCTAGCTGATCAATGGGATCGACAAGGGCAGGGCCACTAGCAAAGTCTTTCTCGACATTGGAAGGGTAGGAACTGCACCTGTGCATGAGGTTGTAGTTACAACTGTGTCCAGGTGCCTGGCACACAAATGTGAATCTACCAACATAGTCACAGAGTGATACAGCATTGAAACAGGCCCTTCGGCCCAACCTGCCCACACCGGCCAAACATATCCCAGCTACACTAATCCCACCCGCCTGCCTTTGATCCATATCCCACCAAACCTGTCCTGTCCATGTACCAGTCTAACTGCTTCTTAAACGTTGGGTTAGTCCCTGCCTCTACTACCTCCTGTAGCAGCTTGTTCCACACACCCACCGCCACCCAGCAGTCAGCTCACCTCTTTACTCCGTTCATCCAGGATCTCCACAAACTTTGCAGGAAACCAGCCTGTTGGAAGGAAAGGTCAGAGATGAATTTAGCAACACCGAACACAACGTCCTGGCATCCCATGTCCATAACCAGCAGTGCATGAAATGCTTCATCACGCCTGGGACATTAGTCCTGTGTTTGACTACCACAGCAGCAGATCCTCCCTCACCCACAATCTGCTGTGAGCTATCCACCTCAAGTCAAGATTATAGTCATAGTTTTAAATCTTAGAGATACAGCGCGGAAATTGTCCCATCAGCCCACCGAGTCCACGCCGACCAGCGATCCTCGCACAATAACGGGCCTGTCCCACTTTCACGACCCAATTCACGACCTCTGCCGAGTTTGCCCTTGACTCATACAAGGTCGTAGGAGGTCGTAGGTAGGTCGTAGCAGGTCGTGATGCTAGTCGTAGGTACTCGTGGCATCAAGTAGGTCGGGGCATTTTTCAACATGATGAAAAATGTCCACGAGTAAAAAAGGTTGTGAATTAGGTCGTGGAAGTGGTACAGGCTCTTAATGCTATCGTACACACACTAGGGGAAATTTACACTTATACCAAGCCAATTAACCTACAAACCTGCACGTCTTTGGAGTGTGGGAGGAAACTGAGAAAACCCACACGGTCACAGGGAGAACGTCCAAAGTCCGTACAGACAGCACTGATAGTCAGGATCGAACCTGGGTCTTTGGCGCTGTAAGGCAGCAACTCTACCACTGCACCACTGTGCCGCCATGCGTCATATACACAAGTACGGTGAGATACAGGTACAAAGAAAATCCTGCTTGTAACTGTTGTCTTTCCCCGTTCATTAGTTCTACTTCCTCGGAAGACCAAGGAAATTCAGAATGTCTCCTCGGACTCTGAGCGATTTCTACAGATGCACGGCAACGCAGAACGCATCCTATCAGGATGCATCACAGATTGGGTTGGCTATTGCTCTGTCCAAGACCGGGAGAAATCACGGAGGGTTGTGGATGTAGCTCAGTCGATCACACAAAAAACAGCCGAAGATAGACACAAAAAGCTGGAGTAACTCAGCGGGTCAGGCGGCATCTCTGGAGAACAGGAATAGGTCTGACGAAGGGTCTCAACCCGAAATGTCACCCATTCCTTTTCTCTAGAGATGCTGTCTGACCCGCTGAGTTACTCCAGCTTTTTGTGTGTATCGTTAGTACAGATAGCCAGGCTGAGAGAGAATGCGTGTGCTGGTGAATGGGAGACGGGAGGGGGGAAGGCCTGATAGGAGTATGTGTGAGGGTGGGAGTGAGGCAGGACTATGGGAAAGAGGAAGGGGAGCGTCGTGTGAAGATCTGTGTGCCTGCAGTCTGTGGGACTGAGGGACACTTTGCCCATTGACTCTGATATCGGCCAAGGGAGGTAGGTCGTGCATGACTGGGCTCTGCACAAGCTCTCAATTTGCCGAGAGGAGAACGTTTATTTAAAGAATGAGCAAAATCAAGTGTAGGGTAGCACGGTGATAGAGCTACTGCCTCACAGCGCCAGCGACCTGGGTTCAATCCTGGCTGTGGGTGCTGTCTATACGAACTTTGTACGTTCTCTGGCTCGAAAGGCCGAATGGCCTACTCCTGCGCCTATTGTCTATTGTCCCTGTGACCTGCGTGGGTTTTCTCCGGGTGCCCCGGTTTCCACCCACACTCCAAAGACGTACAGGTTTGGAGGTTAATTGGCATCAGTAAAATTGTAAATTGTCCCTAGCGTGTGTAGGGTAGTGTTAGTGTGCGGGGATCATTGGTGGGTGCGGACTCGGTGGGCCGAAGGGCCTGTTTCTGCGCTGTATCTCTAAACTAAAACTAAAACGAAACTTCTCGCATGAAAGGAAGACTATCCTCACCAGGGAACAAGCACTGTGAGGAGATAACTATGTAAAAAAACGACGTGCTGTAAATCATCACCCAATTTTGGCGATTACTCCAGCGTCTGAGAGGAGACTAAAACTAGAGGGAGACACAAGAGATTGCAGATGCTTGAATCTGGAGAAAAAAACAAAATGGCTGAGGAATCTGGAGGAACTCAGTGGGTCGGGCAGCATCTGAGAGAGAGACCCTTCTTCACACTGCTGATGCTTCTTTGCGTCGAAGGGTCACCTGTCCCTTCTCTCCAGAGATGCTGCCTGACCCGCTGAGTTACTCCAGCATTTTGTGTCTATCCTTAATCACACTCTCCTTTTCCAAAACTAGAGAACATAGGTTTAAGTTGAGAGTGGGAAGTTCTAAAGGGAAGACGATGGACTGGTGGGGATATGGGATGAGCTGCCAGAGGGAGAGGGAGAGGCAAGAGAGAACTTCATTGTCCCGTTGCCAGTATGATATGAAACGCCCTTGACACCTATGCCACGCAGATTCTTTAGTCAGAGGGTAGTTAATCCGTGGAACTGATTTCCACAGAGGGCTGTGGAGGCCAAGTCAGTGGATATTTTTAAGGCAGAGTTAGGCAGAGTAGGCAGGCCAAAGTTCTTGATTAGAACGGGTGTCAAGAGAAGGCAGCAAAATGAGATGAGGTGGCAGAGATCAGCCATGGTTGAATGGCGGAGTTCTTGATTAGAACGGGTGTCAAGAGAAGGCAGCAAAATGAGATGAGGTGGCAGAGATCAGCCATGGTTGAATGGCGGAGTAGACGCGATGGACCGAATGGCCTAATTCTACTCCTATGACATCTCGACCGTTATCATCTGCTGGTGAACCTCTGGCGTCAGAAGACCAACAATGATTTCTCTGCGCAGGAATGAACTGCAGCTGCTGGCTTATACCAAAGAAAGACACAAATTGCTGGGGTAACTCAGCGGGTCAGATAGTGGGATAGGTGAGTTTTCAGGTTGGGACCCTTCTTCAGCCTGCTGAAGGGTCCTGGCCCGAAACGTCACCCATCCTTTTTCTCCTGAGATGCTGCCTGACCCGCTGAGTCACTCCAGCAGTTTGTGTCTGTCTAGAGTTTTGTGTGTTGTCTGAGTGTATGTGGCTGTGAAGCTGCTGCAAGCAAGATTTTCTTGCCGTACTTATGCATACGACACTAAACTGGAGCTCCCTTGACAGAGCAACCCTATCCCTCTTACTTCCAGCTCTGCAACCGATGTGACCTTCACGATAACCATTCACATTCATTGCTGACGTCGTGAAGGGCCCATTGCGCTCACTTGATTCTTGCTCTCATGTGGCCTGAAGTTATTTGGTCGGGTAGATGCACCGAGTCGTTGCCCAGAGTAGGGGAATCGAGGACTAGAGGGCATAGGTTTAAGGTGAAGGGGAAAAGATTCAATAGGAATCTGAGAGGTGACTTTTTCACACAAAGGGTGGTGGGTGTATGGAACATGCTGCCAGAGGAGGTAGTTGAGGCTGGGACTATCCCAACGTATGACAGTTAGACAGGTACATGAATAGGACAGGTTTGGTGGGATATGGACCAAGTGCAGGCAGGTGGGACTAGTGTAGCTGGGACATTGTTGCCTGGTGTGGGCAAGTTGGGCCAAAGGACCTGTTTCCACACGGTATCACTCTATGAAGGGCCTGTTTCCACACTGTATCACTATGAAGGGCCTGTTTCCACACTGTATCACTCTATGATTGAAGACTGGCTTTAGTGCTGGTGGGAATCATTGTCAGAGCCCCAGCCAGCTCCTCCCTCCTCTCCCGATGCCTGGCATCGATGCATCTCATAAAGCACAGGGGATTTATCTATCTTCCCTTCATCAAACAGAAAGTATGGGGGGCGGGGGGGGGGGTTGAGTTTTTTGAGTTGGGGGCTTAGGGGTAGAATGGGGAGGTGTGTAAGAAGGCATTGCAGATTCTGGTTTACACTGAAGATAGACGCAAAATGCTGGGGTAACTCAGCGGGACAGGCAGCACCTCTGGATCTGGAAGGGTCTCGACCCCAAACATCCCATCTCTCCAGAGATGCTGCCCGTCCCGCTGAGTTACTCCAGCATTTTGTGTCTTTCTATGGGGAGGCCTCTGTTGAGGGCAGATGGTACTGTATCGGAAAGGGGGAGGTCGGGGGGGGGATGGTGAAAACACGACAAGGGTGAGGGTTGGGGAGGGGGCAAGGGATGGGGCCAACAATGACCATTTGTGCACACAGCTGAAAGTTGGCCACAATGTCATTGCTGAGCCAGAATGACACTTGATCTAGTTCAGTTGTTTATTGTCACGTGTACTGAAGTACAGCGTGAAGCTACAGAGCTGTGCTGCCGCGGGCGACCGGACTGAAGGGCGTTGTAGAGGCACTCACCTCGTAGACCATTCAGCTCCCCCACCCAGCAATGCTCATCCTTCTGAGAGATGATCTGAAAGGTACAAGCGTCCACCTCAGTTACCGGGGAAAAGGTGGCATCAAAGACTCAACAAGAACACAACACGGCAGGGTCCAAAATAACATGCGTCACAGGGGTAACCCGAGATGTCGGAGCACTTTACCTACAGCGTGCTGCTTCACGTCACGTGTAGTCACATAAAGTGAACTTGTGTAGTCAGCGGCAACGCCAGCCACTTCACATATAGTGGAGACACAAGGAACGGCAGATGTAGCTCTTTGTCCCTCAACGTCTGTATACTCTGTACATTTGCAATGAAGGCTAATGTTTCACTGGCCTTTCTAGTGGCGGCACGGTGGCATAGTGGTAGAGCTATTGCCCTACAGCGTTAGAGACACAGGTTCGATCCCGACTACGGGTGCTGTCTGTACGTTCTCCCCGTGACCTGCATGGGTTTTCTGCAAGATCTTCGGTTTCCTCCCACACTCCAAAGGCGTACAGGTTTGTAGGTTAATCGGCTTGATCTAAATGTAAATTGTCCCTGGTTTGTGTAGAGTAGTGTTAGTGTGCGGGGATCGCTGGTGGGCCGAAGGGCCTGTTCCCACCGAGTCCGCATTAACGAGCGATCCCCGCACATTAACACTACCCCACAGGGATTGCTGGTTGGTGCGGACTCGGTGGGCCGAAGGTCCTGTTTCCGTGCTATAACTCTAAACTAAACTAATTACTTGGTACACCTGCATGCTAACCTATTCTATTTCATAGAAAATAGGTGCAGGAGGAGGACATTCGGCCCTTCAAGCCATCATTGTGATCATGGCTGATCGTCCCCTATCAATAACCCGTGCCTGCCTTCTCCCCATATCCCTTGACTCCACTAGCCCCAAGAGCTCTATCTAACTCTCTCTTAAATCCATCCAGTGACAGTGACTGTGGCAGGGATTTCCATAAATTCACAACTCTCTGGGTGAAGAAGGTTTTTGCTCACCTTAGTCTTAAATGACCTCCCCTTTATTCTAAGAACTCATTCATACACTCAGATCCCTTTACAACCAATATTTGTAGTGTCACTCCATTCAAATAATAATGGCTCTTTTCATTTTTCTGTCCAAAGTGGATAGCCTCACATTTTTCCTATTTAGTTTAGTTTAGAGATGCATCATCTGCCATGCTCTTGCCCATTTATTTAACCTATCCATATTTCTCTGAGGCTCTTTGTGTCCTTGTCACATCTTGCTTGCCCACCTCGCTTTGTATTTTGCTACGGTGCCCTTGGCCTATCTTTCCCTCACCATGGTCATATCCCAGCAGGTCAGGGCTCTGTGATTCTTTAAACGTGACAAGGTCACTGCTTCCACCATGTCTCTAGTAAACGGCAGTTTAGTTGAACAGTAACAGCACTTTAGTTTAGTTTAGAGATACAGCACGGAAACAGGCCCTTCAGCACCGACCAGCGATCCCCGCACACTAACACCATCCTACACCCTCTAGGGACAATTTATACATTTACCAAAGCCGATTAACCTCTAAAACTGTACGTCTTTGGAGTGTGGGAGGAAACCGAAGATCTCGGAGAAAACCCACGCAGGTCACAGGGAGAACGTACAGACGTACAGACAGCACCCATAGTCGGCTGTGCCACCGTGCAGCCCTGACCTTCTGACCAAGTGCATAACCAGTCTTAGGTGTTCTGCACGTTCTGGTTTGTAGAAAGGAACTGTAGATGCTGGTTTATTCTGAAGATAGACACAAAGTACAGGAGTAACTCAATGGGCCACTCATGCTGGAGTACTGCGTGCTGGAGTCACTCACCCTGCCTGAATTACTCCAGCACTTTGTGGCTATCTGCTATGTTTCCCACTGTTCAGGGCTCTGCACGACTTAAAATCAGTGTATAAAATCATGAGAGGAATAGGTCGGGTAGACACTCAGAGTCTCTTGCCCAGGGTAGGGGAATCGAGGACCAGAGGACATAGGTTCGAGGTGACAGGGAAAAGATTTAATAGGAATCCGAGGGGTAACTTTTTCACACAGAGGGTGGTGGGTGTGTGGAACGAGGTGCCAGGGGAGGTAGTTGAGGCTGGGACTATCCCAACGTTTAGCAAACAGTTAGACAGGTACAGGTTTGGAGGGATATGGGTCAAATGCAGGCAGGTGGGACTAGTGTCGATGGAGCATGTGGGCACGTTGTGCCTGTTTCCACGCTGTATTACGCTATGACGTGTCGCAGCATCTTACACCTACCGTGATGATGTCGTTCTTTCGGAACCCCAGCTCATCGTCATCGTGGCGCTCGAAGTCCAGGAGCGCTTTGGCCCGGCGTCTGCCGTTCCGCGACACTGCGACATAGTTCTCATGGTCCTTCTGATGGCTCTCCATGGAGTAATCTGGCGTCAGTTCCTGTGGAGGAGGAGGCACGTCAATCCCTGGTCTTGGAAGGAAGACAAAAATGCTGGAAAAACTCAGCGGGTGAGGCAGCATCTATGGAGCGAAGGAATAGGTGACGTTTCGGGTCGGAACGTCACCTATTCCTTCGCTGCATAGATGCTGCCTCACCCGCTGAGTTTCTCCAGCATTTATGTCTACCGTCGATTTCTCCAGCATCTGCAGTTCTTTCTTAAACACCCTGGTCTTGGAAGGTACAGCAACAAGCGAGCCACTGCACGTGGAATGGAGTTGGGGATACAGAGGTGTGGGCATAATCTAAACCCTGCACACTGCACTACCAATGATTTGCTTCATCGTCCAGAAGATTACAGCAAACATTGCAGAAGTAGAAAAGACTTTCTGGAATTTAACACCGAGGTTTATCTCGGAAGTGCAGCCATCTTGCTCTGCAGTAAAGTAAGTGCGAGAGACACTCAGTGGGCCGGGCAGCATCCGTGGAGGGAAATGGTCCGTTGATATCCTGGGTTGAGACCCTTCATCTAGACGGCATCATCTTTTTTTTAAGTTTAGAAATAGAGCGGATCATCCCCAATCAGTACCCCGTTCCTGCCCTCCCCCCATTATCCCCTGACTCCGCTATCTTTAAGAGCCCTATCTAAGTTGAAGATAGTTGAAGTCTTTTTCCCCCAGGGTGGAAATGTCAAATATTTTAGGTACAGGTCTAAGGTGAGGGGAGGACATTTTAAAGGAGATACATGAGACAATGTTTTTCATACAAAGTGTGATAGATGTCTGGAAATGCCAGGGGAGATGGTATCAGCTGATATGACAGCAATGTTTATTTACGGGGCATTTAGATACATCTGTGAACAGACAGTGAATAGAGGGATTTGCACTATATGCAGGAGGATCTGTTTAGTTTACATCTTAGATAGACACAAAGTGCTGGAGTAACTCAGTGGGACAGGCAGCATGTCTGGAGAGGAATGGGTGACGTTTTGGGTCGAGACCCTTCCTTCAGATCATGGCTGAGGTTTCAGGTCGAGACCCTTCTTCAGACATCATGTTTGGCATAGACATGGTGGGCTGAAGGGCCTGTTCCTGTACTGTTCTGCAATCTACAGTTCAGCACCCTACCATCATGCTTAGTCAATCCCTTGCCCAACTATCTATCCCACCCATCTATGATATCTGTTCCTCCAATCCCAGACACATGCAGACCAGGCAACTGAACCCAAAGCATTGATTTGGGATAGAGGAGACAGTCAGAACCTTTTCCCCAGGGTGCAAAATCAAAATACTAGAGGGCACAGCTTTAAGGTGAGAGTGGTGAAGCCTAAAGGAGATGTGCAGTGCAATAATAATAAATAGTTTTAATAATAATAATAATAATTTGACGAGTGGTTGAGCAGATAGTGACTGGGCCACGCAAGGTGGGAGCTGCCCTAGAATCATTGAATGATACTGTGTGGAAACAGGCCGTTCCACCCAACATGCCCACACCGGCCAACACGTCCCAGCTACACTAGTCCCACCTGCCCGCGTTTGGTCCATATCCCTCCAAACCTGTCCTATCCATGTTTCTTAAATCGTTGGAAAGTCCCTGTCTCAACTACCTTCTCTGGCAGCTTGTTCCGTACACCCACCACCCTTTGTGCGAACAGTTGCTGTGTTGGATCTACTCACGATGCTACAGTTTCTGGGGTCGAGGCACTGGAAGTGACGGGCAACCTGCAGGATGGCTTCTCGCAGCTCGGCCACCAGCTCCGTCTGCTTGATGTTCTTTGCCTTCAGGGCCTCAGCATCGTCATTGTCCCCTGTTGGTGAGAGCGGGTGGAGACCAGGCATGAGCGTAGCCCAGACCATCACACAACCAACCTCCCCTCTACTGACTGCATTTACATCTCACGCTGCCTCGGCATTTGGTGCGGTCACGGTGGCGCAGCAGTAGAGTTGCTGCCTTACAGCGAATGCAGCGCCGGAGACACGGGTTCGATCCCGACTACGGCTGCTGTCTGTACGGAGTTTGTACGTTCTCCCCGTGACCTGCGTGGGTTTTCTCCGCGATCTTTGGTTTCCTCCCGCACTCCAAAGAAGTACAGGTTTGTAGGTTAATTGGCTTGTAAAAATTGTCCCTAGTAGGTGTAGGATAGTGTTTATAACCATATAACCATATAACAATTACAGCACGGAAACAGGCCATCTCGGCCCTACAAGTCCGTGCCGAACAAATTTTTTTCCCCTTAGTCCCACCTGCCTGCACTCGTACCATAACCCTCCATTCCCTTCTCATCCATATGCCTATCCAATTTATTTTTAAATTATACCAATGAACCTGCCTCCACCACTTCCACTGGGAGCTCATTCCACACCGCTACCACTCTCTGAGTAAAGAAGTTCCCCCTCATATTACCCCTAAACTTCTGTCCCTTAATTCTGAAGTCATGTCCTCTTGTTTGAATCTTCCCTATTCTCAAAGGGAAAAGCTTGTCCACATCAACTCTGTCTATCCCTCTCATCATTTTAAAGACCTCTATCAGGTCCCCCCTTAACCTTCTGCGCTCCAAAGAATAAAGCCCTAACTTGTTCAACCTTTCTCTGTAACTTAGTTGCTGAAACCCAGGCAACATTCTAGTAAATCTCCTCTGTACTCTCTCTATTTTGTTGACATCCTTCCTATAATTTGGCGACCAAAATTGTACACCATACTCCAGATTTGGCCTCACCAATGCCTTGTACAATTTTAACATTACATCCCAGCTTCTATACTCAAGCTGTGCGGGGATCGCTGGTCGGCACGGACCCGGTGGGCGGAAGGGCCTGTTTCCGTGCTGTATCTCTAAACTAAGCTATAGCATAAATCAAGGACAAGTCGCACCATAGGCCACTCCCTCTTCTCCCCTCTCCCATCAGGCAAAAGGTATAGAAGTGTGAAAATACACACCCCCAGATTCTAGGACAGTTTCTTCCCAGCTGTTATCAGGCAACTGAATCATCCCACCACAACCAGAGAGCAGTGCTGAACTACTATCTACCTCGTTGGTGACCCTCGGACTATCCTTGATTGGACTTTGCTGGCTTTACCTTGCGCTATACATTATTCCCTTATCATGTATCTAAACACTGTAAATGGCTCGATTGAAATTATTGTCTTTCCTTTTGACTAGATAGCACGCAACAAATGCTTTTCACTGTACTTCGGTACACGTGACAATAAACTAAACTGTATCTGAATGGACCACAACAAAGGCGAGTTTAATGTGAGTACATAAAATGAAGCCCTGCAGTATTAAAGGAACGCAGGAGATGAGAGCCTAGTGTGTTAACGAGAACACTGGAAATGGGGGCCCGATGTATTAACGATAGCCTGGAAATCAGTAGCAAGTTGGCCAGACAATAGACAATAGGTGCAGGAGTAGGTCATTCGGCCCTTCGAGCCTGCACCTCCATTCAATGTGATCATGGCTGATCATCCCCAATCAGTACCCCGTTCCTGCCTTCTCCCCATATCCCCTGACTCTGCTATTTTTAAGAGCCCTATCTAGCTCTCTCTTGAAAGCATCCAGAGAACCTGCCTCCTGAGGCAGAGAATTCCACACTCACCACTCTCTGTGAGAATGAAGTATTGGATACAACGTTTTACTGGAGCTGTGTTGCGTTCTACAGAAGCAAGACTGTTCTCCCCTTTTTCCCCTTATCATGTATATATACACTGTAAATGTTTTGTCGTTCTGCTGACTGTTAAGCACGCAACAAAAGCTTTTCACTGTACACATAACAATAAACTATACTGAAACTGATTAGGGTGGATGCCGAGGTCAATATTTCTAAATTTGCATCTGTCGCAAACTTCGAGAAATGGTGAATCTTGTTGGTGACAATTGTCCTCAGGGAAGTGAATAAAGGTCGGCGGAATGATGGCAGATGCAAATTAACCTTGAAAATTTGAAATGTCCCCTTGTGGGAGGAGGAATGAGAAGAATAGAGGGTAAAGGTAGATAGTTATATAGGTGTGTAGGAAAGAACTGCAGATGCTGGTCTATACCGAAGACAGACACAAAATGCTGGAGTAACCCAGTGGGACAGGCAGCATCTCTTGAGACAAGGAACGGGGTGACGTTTCGGGCCAAGAAACGACCCTGTCTGAAGAAGGGCTCCGTCCCAAAAACCTCACCCTTACAGATCGTGGTTAATTGGTTCAGCCACAACTGGAGTGTTGAGCCTGGCACCGCGTTCAGGAAAATACTTCTTGATTATAGAAACATAGAAACATAGAAACTAGGTGCAGGAGTAGGCCATTCGGCCCTTCGACCCGGCACCGCCATTCAATATGATCATGGCTGATCATCCAACTCAGTATCCCGTACCTGCCTTCTCTCCATACCCTCTGATCCCCTTAGCCACAAGGGCCACATCTAACTCCCTCTTAAATATAGCCAATGAACTGGCCTCGACTACCCTCTGTGGCAGAGAGTTCCAGAGATTCACCACTCTCTGTGTGAAAAAAGTTCTTCTCATCTCGGTTTTAAAGGATTTCCCCCTTATCCTTAAGCTGTGACCCCTTGTCCTGGACTTCCCCAACATCGGGAGCAATCTTCCTGCATCTAGCCTGTCCAACCCCTTAAGAATTTTGTAAGTTTTCTATAAGATCCCCTCTCAATCTCCTAAATTCTAGAGAGTATAAACCAAGTCTATCCAGTCTTTCTTCATAAGACAGTCCTGACATCCCAGGAATCAGTCTGGTGAACCTTCTCTGCACTCCCTCTATGGCAATAATGTCCTTCCTCAGATTTGGAGACCAAAACTGTACGCAATACTCCAGGTGTGGTCTCACCAAGACCCTGTACAACTGCAGTAGACCATTATTATGGGTATCAGGGGTTATGGGGAGAAGGCAGTAGAATGTGGTTGAGAGGGAAAGATAGATCAGCCATGATTGTATGGTGGAGTAGACTTGATGGGCCGAATGGCCTCATTCAGCTCCTTGAAACCTATGAACAAAAAGGTTTTAGGTAAGGTGCAGATTTGTGTTTTCTGGGCTGAATGACTCCAGACCTATGGATTGACTGGTGAAGCTGGGGTTGTTCTCCTTGGATCAGGAGAGGATGCGAGGGATGCAATATTTGTTAGTTTAGTATAGTTTATTTTATTGTCACATGTACCGAGGTACTGAGAAAAGCTGTTGCTGCATGCTAACCAGTCAGTGGAAAGACAATACACCCTTACAATCAAAGATACATGATATGAAAAGAACGTTTAGTGTAAGGTTAATAATATAATAATAATCTTATTTATATAGCACATTTTTACAACTGCATTGACCCCAAAGTGCTACATGATACATGAAAAGAACAGTAAAGTGGGTAAGGTTAAGCCCGATCAAACGATGTATGCACTCCAAGCGGATTCGAATCCTACCTTCCGGGCCAGGAACACTTAGCCCGATCAAACATGGGCGGAAATCCTGGGGGGGACAGGGGGACACGCCTCCCCCCATGCTTTGAGAGGTGGGAACGATCCACCCATGTTTTGTAATCCGGACTTTATCAGATGCTTTATCAGGGCTGAATCGGCCCGTTCGTGGGGCTTTTCAGCGCCCGGCGCAGCTTAAAATCAAACTGCTGCATCGAGGCGATCGAGGCTCCCGATGTTGAAGCCCCCACCGGCCGATGAAAGGCCCCGTGAACGGGCCGATTCAAGCCCCACAATTCGGGGCGGACGAAGCTGCTGTTGCTGGAGTTGGGAGTCGGTCACCAACCAGGTCAGCTCCCGATGTTACCGTCCACAGGGCCCATGGCCGAAGCCTCGCGTGTGTGTGCGTGCATGTGTGTGCGTGTGTGCGTGCGTGTGTGTGCGCGCGGCCGCCACGAAATTGTGTCCCCCCGCATGTTTTGATAGCCATTTCCGTGCCTGCGATCAAAGATAATCTGAGGGTCACCAATGAGGTCAATGGGAGGTCAGGACTGCTCTCTGGTTGTGCTAGGATGGTTCAGCTGGGAAAACTGTCCCTGAATCTGGAGGTGTGCGTTCTGGAGGTACGGGTGAAGGATAGTCAGAGTAGATAGAATCTGTTCGCACTGGCAGAGGGGTCAGAGAAACAGCAGTCACACAATGGTGGAAAACATCTGAAGCAGCAAGAGCGACTGAAGGCAGCTTTCCCTCCTCTAACCCAGTGGTTGGATCTGAAACACTGCCTGAGGCACCAGCAGAGGCTGATTCAACCTCAGCACTTAAATGGAGCTGGATAAGTATCTGAGGGGACGATGGTGCGGGGTTTGGGGGAATGTGTGGAGGGGGGGGGGGGGGATGTGGATGGGCTGATTTCTCTTGCTCAGAACGTAAGCCGGCGGGTGGTGAATCTGTGGAATTCATCGCCACAGACGGCTGTGGTGGCCAAGTCAATGGGTATTTTTAAAGCAGAGATTGACACGTTCTTGATTAGTACGGGTGTCAAAGGTTAGCGGGAGAAGGCAGGAGAATGGGGTTGTGAGGGAAAGGTAGATCCGCCATGATGGAATAGGGGAGCAGACTCGATGGGCCGAATGGCCCAATTCTGCTGCCATGATGAATAAACTATAAATTTACCAAAAAGTAGGGCTCCCAGGCCAGACTTCCTGCGATGGGACTGTCGTCGAACAATCTAAAGATAAAGAGGAAAGAATGAGAGGAAGCATCGAGGAGTTGGCGTTTACCATCTCTTTCCAAACTTGATCGATTGAATGATTAATAGATACAGCATGGAAACAGGGCCTTCAGTCCACTAAGGATAGACACAAAAAGCTGCGGTAACTCAGCGGGACAGGCAGCATCTCTGGAGAGAATGAACGGGGTGACGTTTCGGCTTGAGTCCCTTCTTCAGACGTCCCGACCCGAAACGTCACCCGCCCCTTCCCCCCAGAGACGCTGCCTGTCCCGTTGAGTTACTCCAGCATTTTGTGTCTATCTTTGGTTTACACCAGCATCTGCAGTTCCTTCCTGCACCTTCAGTCCACCATGTCCACGCCGACACCCGTTCACACTAGTTCTCTCAGTCTGAAGAAGGGTCTCGACCCGAAACGTCACCCGCCCCTTCTCCCCAGAGATGCTGCCTGTCCTGCTGAGTTACTCCAGGCGTTTTGTGTCTTTCTTTGGTGTGAACCAGCATCTGCAGTTCCTTCCAACACATGTAAATGTAAATGGTCCCCCAGTGTGTGTAGGATAGTATTAGTGTGCGGGGATCGCTGGTCGCTGCGGACTCGGTGGGCCGAAGGGCCTGTTTCCGTGCTGTATCTCTAAACTAAACTAAATTACTTCACCCTGCAACCACTTTTGCGCGGCACTCCCCCCTCCCCATCGATCCGCTCTCCCTGCATCTCCCGGGGGGGGGGGGGGGGCATATCCCTCACATCCCATCACCCCTCGTGCCATCCTGTGCTCTCCCCCAGCGCTCATTGCCCAGTGCCCCTTTCATGACTGGTGCTCTGGGCCCCACTCTGCCCGCTCCCACTCCACACCCAGCTCAATCCCTGCACCAACTCAGTCCACCAGCCCCGTGCCCACACACGGTGTGCCCACACTAACATGCCCTTGTTTTGTCTGAGGAAGTGTCTCAACCTGAAATGTCACCCATTCCTACATGCAGTTCTACCTTCCTACATTCCTAAAAAGTTGCAAACACTGCCCAGTCCATCATCGGCTCAGACCTCCCCACCATCGAGGGGATCTATCGCAGTCGCTGCCTCAAAAAGGCTGGCAGCAACATCAAGGACCCACACCATCCAGGCCACACACTCATCTCCCCGCTACCTTCAGGTAGAAGGTACAGGAGCCTGAAGACTGCAACGTCCAGGTTCAGGAATAGCTACTTCCCCACAGCCATCAGACTATTAAACTCAACTCAAACAAAACTCTGAACTTTAATAGCCCATTGCACTCTACCAGTTTGTTTATTTATGTGTGTATATATATATATATTCAATGGTATATGGTCACACTGATCTGTTCTGTATTTATGTATGTGCACTATATTCTGTTGTGCTGAAGCAAGCAAGAATTTCATTGTCCTATCTGGGACTCATGACAATAAACTCTCTTGAATCTTTAATCAGTATAAGGAGGTGAGGAGGGGTTGCAGCGAGAGCTACCACATGACAGTGGACATGCTAGAGTAACTCAGCGGGTCAGACAGCATCTCTGGAGAAAAGGAATAGGTGACGTTTCGGATCGAAACTGAAGAAGGGTCTTGACCTGAAACGTCACCTATTCCTTCTATCCAGGGATGCTGCCTGGCCCACTGAGCTACTCCAGCATTTTGTGTCTATCTTTGGTGTAAACCAGCATCTGCGGTTTCTTCCTACACATGTTTTATCTTCACGCTCTTCCTCCGAGCCATACAGACAGCATTGCCCAGGCCGACATGAACAGATAAGTCACCCACCTTTGAGAAGCTGGGCAGTGGAGACTGGGAGTTTAGCTGGCCTTGTTCCGCTATCAAGTAAGCTAGATGCTTGCTCCTCTGCGCTTCAATCATCGTGTCGGCCAACGAGCCAGCTATCGTCATCGACTCCTGAAGAGAAAGGACCAGGTATTTATTGCACTCGTCTGCAAAAGGGAGGCAACAAGTTGATCGAAATATTTTGGGACATCTTTGGAATCCGTCTGGACTCGGGTGTGGAGCGAGACCAGGGAACGGAAACCAACAAACGGAGACTGGAGTGGAGAGCGGAAAGTAGAGAGGGGAAAGTAGCGGAGGGAAAAGTAGAGAGAGGGAAGAAATAAAGAGGGGAAAGTAGCACAGAGAGGGTAAAAGGTAGCGAGGGGGAGTAGAGTAGAGAGGGGAAAGTGGAGCAGAGAGGGGAAAGTACAGGAGGGAGGGCAAGGTCGTGGAGAGGGGAAACTCCAGAGTGGAGGCTAAGAGTGGGAGTGGGAGTCTATACTCATGACTGCGTAGCCAGTCACAGTGCGAACTCCATCATCAAGTTCGCTGACGACACCACTGTTGTGGGACGTATCACTGATGGGGAAGAGTCAGAGTATAGAAGAGAGATCGACCGACTGACCAAATGGTGCCAGCGCAATAACCTGGCCCTCAACACCAGCAAAACCAAGGAACTGATTGGGGACTTTGGAAGGGGTAGGATGGGAACCCACAGTCCCGTTTATATCAACGGGAGCTTCAAATGGTAGAGCTTCAAATTCCTGGGCGTGCACATTTCTGAAGACCTCTCCTGGTCCGAGAACACTGATGCAATTATAAAGAAAGCACATCAGCGCCTCTACTTCCTGAGAAGATTACGGAGAGTCGGTAGGTCAAGGAGGACTCTCTCGAACTTCTACAGGTGCACAGTAGAGAGCATGCTGACCGGTTGCATCGTGGCTTGGTTCGGCAACTTGAGCGCCCAGGAGCGGAAAAGACTAGAAAAAATACTAAACACTGCCCAGTCCATCATCGGCTCTGACCTCCCTGCCATCGAGGGGATCTATCGCAGTCGCTGCCTCAAAAAGGCTGGCAACATCATCAAGGACACACACCATCCTGGCCACACACTCATCTCCCCGCTACCTTCAGGTAGAAGGTACAGGAGCCTGAAGACTGCAACGTCCAGGTTCAGGAATAGCTCCTTCCCCACAGCCATCAGGCTATTAAACTCAAATGAAACAAAACTCTGAACATTAATAGCCCATTATCTATTTATTTGCACCTTATCTGTTTATTTATTCATGTGTGTATATATTTATATAATGATATATGGACACACTGATCTGTTCTGTATTCATGCCTTCTATATTCTGTTGTGCTGAAGCAAAGTAATAATTTCATTGTCCTATCTGGGACACATGACAATAAACTCTCTTGAATCTTGGGTTGCAAAGAGGGGGGAGGGGGCAGTGGGAACGGAAGTTCCATTCCTCCAGCTTGCTCCATGCTTGATAAGGTCAATGCTGCTGTGATCTGGACCCCTCGCTGCCTGTTCCAAATGGCCTTCCATTCTTCTGGAGACCAACAATTTATCTTGGTCTTAATCGCATGTTATGACAGTTCTGCAGGAGAGTATTCCAAGATTTCCCAGCCCCAGTTTTAAATGGTTGACCCCTGATTCTGAAACAATGCCATTTTTGAGAAATTCTTACTTGCTGCTGCTTTGAGTTTGAGCTTAGTTCATTGTCACGTGTACCGAGGTACAGTGAAAAGCTTTTGTTGCGTGCTATCCAGTCAGCGGAAAGACAATACATGATTACAATGGAGTGGCTGGGCTTGTACACTCTGGAGTTTAGAAGGATGAGAGGGGATCTTATTGAAACATATAAGATTTTTAAGGGTTTGGACAGGGTTTTTAAGGGTTAGAGGCAGGAAACATGTTCCCGATGTTGGGGGAGTCCAGAACCAGGGGCCACAGTTTAAGAATAAGGGGGAAGCCAATTAGAACGGAGACGAGGAAATACTTTTTTTCACAGAGAGTTGTGCAATTCTCTGCCTCAGAGGGCGGTGGAGGCCGGTTCTCTGGATGCTTTCAAGAAAGAGCTAGATAGGGCTCTTAAAGACAGCGGAGTCAGAGGATATGGGGAGAAGGCAGGAACGGGGTACTGATTGGGGATGATCAGCCATGATCACATTGAATGGCGGTGCTGGCTCGAAGGGCCGAATGGCCTACTCCTGCACCTATTGTCTATTGTCTCACACAGACATGGTAATGTATTTCTGTCTTTTACTACTGACTTCAGTGTAATATTTTTTCAAGTTACCTATTGATAACCTACTGCGCCTTCATTGTTTTACTAATGTTAGCAATCAGTGGGACAGGCTGCATCTCTGGAGTGAAGGAATGGGTGATGTTTCTGGTCGAGACCTTTCTTCAGTCTCAACCCAAACGTCACCTATTCCTTTTCGTCAGAGATGCTGTCTGATCCACTGAGTTACTCCAGCTTTTTGTGTCAAACTGTCACGCTGCTACCCCTCCTTATACTTCCCATCTCCACACAACTCTTTCAGTCCTGATACAGAGCCTTAACCCAAAATGTCAACTTCGCTTCCACAGATACTGCCTGACCCGCTGAGTTCGTCCAGCCAGCACTTTGATTTTTGCTCCAAATTCCAGCACCTGTAGTCTCTGGTGTCCGTATGGAGTAGTGTGCTGGTAACAAATAGTGGCCAGTGACTAAAATGATAAATGATAAATTGTTGGGATCAGACAGCATCTCTGGAGAAAAGGAATCGGTGACGTTTCGGGTTGAGACTGAAGAAAGGTCTCGACCAGAAATGTCACCCATTCCTTCACTCCAGAGATGCTGCCTGTCCCACTGAGTTACTCCAGCTTTTTGTGTAAGCCAGCATGTGCAGTTCCTTCCAACAGCTGCAGGTGAGGAAAGGTGGATAGAGGCTGGTGGGGCAGGGTGGGGTGGCGATAACAGCAGAGGCTGGGCCAGCATAATGGACAGAGTCTAGGACCATAGCCTCACAATTAAAGGATGTTCCTTTAGGAAGGAGATAAGGAAGGAAAAAAAAAGCCAAATGGAGCAGTCACTGGCTGTGGCTGAAGAGAAATGATGGTGTCTGGGCTGCCACGTGACCATCTAGAGGCTAACCTAACCATAAGACACACACCCAGGTCTGATCACCCTGCGGTGGGCCTGCCTCGACTGAGGGTGTCTTGTGATTAAAAAGCCGAAACACCCAGTGACGTTGAGGTACACAACTGAAGATGTGTCTGATTAGTAGCAAAATCACCTAGTGGTCACCCACAAGAATACCAAATGTCAATTGAAGTGAAAAACTTTAGGGATTGTAACATCCAGCCCTACTATTCAATCAATTTAGTCAGAGGGTGGTGAATCAAGTGGAGGGCCAAGTCTATGGATATTTTTGATGCAGAGATAGATAGATTATTGACAGTGGCGGACTGGCCTGGGTGTCAGCTTGCCCGATGGCAAGTGGGCCCCTGATGAAGTGGGCCCCCTTTGTCTCCGGGCAACCAATATTTTTAGACCCAGTCCGCCACTGATTATTGATTAGTATGGATGTCAAGAGTTATGGGGAGAAGGCAGGAGAATGGGCTTAGGAGAGAGGGAGATAGATCAGCCATGATTGAATGGCGGAGTAGACTTGATGGGCCGAATGGCCTAATTCTGCTCTGATCACTTACGACCTTATGACCCAAATGAAGGCAACCAGAGGCTGCAAATGATGGAGTGTGACCAAATTATCATTTATTAATAACCACCTTCTTCATAACAGTGACTTAAATGATCAATTGCAGGCTCCTCCATCACTCAGTCACTTTAGTTATTTGCAACTGATATATTTCTGCAAACCGGCTTATATTTCTGATGCTGAATTATTCACAATTTGTTCCTCACCATTAGCGATTAATTATTTCCTTCTATAAAGCACAAAGCGCTTTAAGTTGCAGATTGCCGACATACTTCCCCACACATTCTACGTAATGCAGTACTTTCACTTCTGCAGAGTGCACTGGGATTTAACAATTATTGACTTGCTTTTCCATCACACACTGGGTGGTCTTTGTAATGAATGTGCTTTTAGGCATTTATCACTGATGAACTTCCCATCCTACAGTGATTTTAGTCATTTCATCCCAAATTTTCTGCATAATGTACATCATATCTTATTTCCCCTTGTTAAGGAAGGAACTGCAGATCCTGGAAAATCGAAGGTAGACAAAAATGCTGGAGAAACTCAACGGGTGAGGCAGCATCTATGGAGCGAAGGAAATAGGCTTCCGAAACGTTGCCTATTTCCTTTGTTCCATAGATGCTGCCTCACCCGCTGAGTTTCTCCAGCATTTTTGTCTACCTTCTTATTTCCCCCTATTTCTTTACGTCGAGGCTCCTCAAATCTACACTGACTTGGAGCAGTCCCATCTTCATACTTTATTGTAATGTATTACTTTGTTATTTCTCTGAAGCATTAGTTTAGTTTAGTTTAGAGATACAGCTCGGCCTTCACGAGTCCGCGCCAACCAGCGATCCCCACACACTAACACTATCCTACTCACACTAGGGACAATTCACAAGTATACCAAGCCGATTAACCTACAAACCTGCACGTCTTTGGAGTGTGGAGGGAAACCGGGGATTCTGGAGAAAACCCACACAGTCACAGGGAGAACGTACAAAGAAGCACATGTACAGACAGCACCCGTAGTCAGATTCGAACCTGGGACTCTGGCGCTGTGACTCTAATACTGCACCACCATACCGCCCCAAATTAGTACAGTGGATTTAATACATTTAATAGATCTTCATAATTATCTCTTCATTATATCTTCATCTATACTTTACCTACAACCCACTACTCCATTAGTGTACAGTAATTTACTATTGACTTGTCCTACTTGATATATTGCTTTTTATTTTTTATGCCAACCTACTTATTTGAATTTTGTCATAACACTGCACAATACATTAGGAAGTATTGTGTAAATACGATAAGAACAGCTTTTGCCCTGCTGTTATCATTCTCTTGAATTGACCTGAGATATGCTAGGGATACATTTGTCATGTTCCAATCTACCTTGTTGTGGACCTTGCACTTTTTTCTATCTTGCATTTTCTCTATAGCTGTAACATTATATTCTGCATGGGGTGGAAGATTGCAACTTTCTCGTGGTCCGCCCTGTTTCGACTAATGCAATCAACTCGACGTTCACAAACGGAAGATCAAATAGAACAAGTTGTCCAACAACTTTAGGCTGTGCACGCCACATGAAAGAAGAAGATATTCTGCATGGTTTATTTTCTCTTTTGCACCACCTGATCTGCTCATGTATGGCATGACCTGTCTGGATCGCATGTGAAGCTCTTTCACCCTATCTCGGTACACGCGACAATAATAGACCAAATACCAGTACTAATCTCTGAAATTATCTATCCCTGTTGCCTATTATGCCTCCTGGCATGTAGGGCAGCAACAAAGGTCCTCCACTCCTGTCTGTTCTGGGCTAGCTTCTGGACACTACCCCAGGTCAGGTCCATTGTACATTCATCCTAGCATCTGTCGTTAGCTCTGGAAGTCCATCACGCCCAGTGGTGTTAATTCCTTCACTTGCTGTTTCTGTAACATATGTGTTTTACGAGACAGGGTTGTTAGCCCTGTGCTCAACCTCCAACCTGGAGGACCAGTGGATCGCTCTTGGTCTCGCCTCTACCCTTCCAACCTGTCCAGCATGGGAGACCCTAACAGGAGAGGAATCTCCCGCTGGCATTGCTCTAGGGGTCACTGAGACACACAAGCTCCCCGACCTCGACAAGGTTGAGATCCAACAGGGATAATCGACACAAAAAGCTGGCGTTACTCAGCGGAACAGACAGCATCTATGGAGAGAAGGAATGGGTGACGTTTCGGGTCGAGACCATTCTTCAGACTGATGTAGGGTGGGGAGAAGAAAGGAGAAAGGAAGAGGAGGAGCCCGAGGGCTGAGGGAGAGCTGAGAAGGGGAGGAGACAGCAAGGGCTTCTAAGTCTGAAGAGGGCCCCACCCCGAAACGTCACCTATTCCTTTTCTCCAGAGATGCTGCCTGACCTGCTGAGTTACTCCAGCATTTTGTGTCCATATTCGGTGTGAACCAGCACCTGCAGTTCCTTCTTAAACAAAGCCAAATAGTGTTACTTCATTGGAGAGGGTTTGAGTTTATCAGTTTAGGAGGGTCTCAACCCGAAATATCACCTATTCCTTTTCTCCAATGCTGAGTTACTCCAGCTTTTTGTGCCTATTTGAGTTTAAGAGCTGGAATGTAATCGCACCTCGAGTATAGTGCGGAATTGCGTGCTCTGTATTTGAGGAGGGATCGTCTTGCTGTGCAGGGAGCTCAGCAAACGGTGTTTAGGGCTTACGTTTAAAAAATCATTGGAGATTGTTGATGTTTATAGCCACTAGAGTTTAGAAGAAAAAGAGGACATTCATCGAAGCCTGCAAATTCTAGCAGGAATAGACAGCCTAGAAACAGGAAGGATCACCCTAGCCAGGAGTCCGGGATCAGGGGTCACTGTCTGAGGTGAGGGGAAGTGAGGAGTCGAACTGAGATGAGGACATACTTCATCCCCAAGAGAGAGGTGAACCTTTGAAACACTCCACCACTGAAAGCAATTGAAGCCAATACATGAAATATAATCAAGAAAATTGAAATGGTTTCTAAAGGTTAACGTATGTAAAATTATAAGAGGCATGGGTAGAGTAGACAGTCAGAAGCCTTTTCCCAAGATGGATATATCATACACTAGAGGGCATAGCTGTAAGGTGAGAGGGATAATGTTTAAAATGTGCTGAAACGTTGCAAAGGTCCCTCACTGGTAATTGTCTCTTGAGTCTGACCAATCTATCGTCCAATTCCAGGTTAAATATCCTGCTTCCTAAAACTAGGAGGGTTTTTGAAGGAGCAAGTCTGTATCAGACACGTTTTAAGTTACTCTCCTCCTGACAGTGCATCGGTGCAGAGTGTTCTGAATCATTTATGACCAACCTATTTCTGCATAACACACTGTGTTTCAGGTTTACTATTAATAACTTAATTCCACCACATTTTTCACAGTCTTGCTTCTGTAAAACGTTGATATTCCGTAATCCAACTCCTCAACATCTGGCCAACTTGCTACTGATTTCCAGGCTATCATTAATACATTGTGCCCCCATTTCCAGTGTTCTCGTTAACACACTAGGCTCTCATCTCCTGCGTTACTTTAATACAATGAGGTTTCATTTTGCATGCTCCCATTAAACTCCCATTGCTTAAAAAACTCACCTTTGTCGTGATCAATTCAGATACAGTTTAGTTTATTGTCACGTGTACCGAAGTACAGTGAAAAGCTTTTGTTGCGTGCTATCTAGTCAGCAGAAAACAATGATTATAATCGAGCTATTTACAGAGTATAAATACATGATAAGGAAATAATGTTTAGCGCAAGGTAAAGCCAGCAAAGTCCGATCAAGGATAATGCAAGGGTCACCAATGAGGTAGAGAGTAGTTCAGCACTGCTCTCTAGTTGTGGTAGGGTGATTCAGTTGTCTGATAACAGCTGGGGATAAACTGTCCCTGAATCTGGAGGTGCACCTTTTGCCTGATGGGAGAGGGGAGAAGAGGGATTGGCCAGGGTGTGACTCGTCCTTGTTTATGCTGCGGGCCTTGCCGAGGCAACGTGGGCTTTAAATGGAGTCAATAGAAGTGTGTTCTACAAAAAAACCCATCTTTCGGCTGACTGGTTAGCACGCAACAAAAGTCTTTCACTGTACCTCAGTACACGTGATAATAAACTCATCATCTACAACTGACTACCTTGATCCAAACGGCTGCTATTTGTTTGCTACTGATGTACTACTTAATCGCACACTGTGTTCTCAGGACTTTATTAGAGTCTGAAGAAGGGTCTCGACCCGAAATGTCACCCACTCCTCCTCTCCAGGGATGCTGCCTGTCCCGCTGAGTAACTCTAGCACTTTGTGTCAAAGTAACATCAGCAAATTTGCAGATGACACAAAGCTGGGTGGCAGTGTGAACTGTGAGGAGGATGCTATGAGAATGCAGGGTGACTTGGACAGGTTGGGAGAGTGGGCAGATGCATGGCAGATGCAGTTTAATGTGGATAATTGTGAGGTTATCCACTTTGGTAGCAAAAACAGGAAGGAAGATTACTATCTAAATTGTGTCAAGTTGGGAAAAGGGGAAGTACAACGGGATCTGGGTGTCCTTGTTCATCAGTCTATGAAAGTAAGCACGCAGGTACAGCAGGCAGTGAAGAAAGCTAATGGCGTGTTGGCCTTTATAACAAGAGGAGTTGAGAGTAGGAGCCAAGAGGTCCTTCTGCAGTTGTACAGGGCCCTAGTAGGACCACACCTGCGGTATTGTGTGCAGTTTAGGTCCCCTAATTTGAGGAAGGACATTCTTGCTATTGAGGGAGTGCAGCGTAGGTTTACAAGGTTAATTCTCGGGATGGCGGGATTGTCATATGCTGAGAGAATGGAGCAGCTGGGCTTGTACACTCTGGAGTTTAGAAGGATGAGAAGTGTTCTTATTGAAACATATAAGATTATTAAGGGTTCAGACACGCTAGAGGCAGGAAACATGTTCCCAATGTTGGGGGAGTCCAGAACGGGGGGCCACAGTTTAAGAATAAGGGGGAAGCCATTTAGAACGGAGACGATGAAACACTTTTTCTCACAGAGAGCTGTGAGTCTGTGGAATTCTGGATATTTTCAAAGAAGAGCTAGATAGGGCTCTTAAAGATAACGGAGTCAGGGGATATGGGGAGAAGGCAGGAACGGGGTACTGATTGGGGATGAGCAGCCATGATCACATTGAATGGAGGTGCTGGCTCGAAGGGCCGAATGGCCTACTCCTGCACCTATTGTCTATTGCGTCCTTTATCCAAAGCGGGAAAACCTCACATTTTGTGCCTTCTTAAAATCATCACAAGGCCACAGGCTGCAATTGTTTTCTTGTCACCAGGTCGTCCCACTCTCTGTAAGTACTTTATGCCACTTGCTTCCGTCTCTGCCACATCTGTTCTGATGATAATACCTTCCGCACCAGACCTTCCGATGACCCTTCCTCATTCTTTAACCGCAGTTTCCCCTCCAACACAGTTGAAAGAGCCTTCAATCACAACTGTCGCACTTCCTGCACTGTTTCTCTCTTCCCCTCTCCTCTCAGTTCTGGTTCCCCTTCTCAACATTCCACAGGGTCTTATCTCCAAAGCAGCAGGACAATGAAGTTTCGCTTCGAGAAACAAGGAGGAAACAGGCCCTCCGAGTCCACGCTGACCAGCAATCTCCCAGTACGCGAGCACTATCCCACACTCTAGGGCCAATTTACAATTTTTACCAAAGCCATATTAACCTACAAGCCTGTTTGTCTTTGGAGTGTGGGAGGAAACCGAAGATCTCGGAGAAAACCCACACGGTCACAGGGAGAACATAGAAACATAGAAATTAGGTGCAGGAGTAGGCCATTCGGCCCTTCGAGCCTGCACCGCCATTCAATATGATCATGGCTGATCATCCAACTCAGTATCCCGTACCTGCCTTCTCTCCATACCCCCTGATCCCCTTAGCCACAAGGGCCACATCTAACTCACTCTTAAATATAGCCAATGAACTGGCCTCAACTACCTCTGTGGCAGAGAGTTGCAGAGATTCACCACTCTCTGTGTGAAAAAAGTTCTTCTCATCTCGGTTTTAAAGGATTTCCCCCTTATCCTTAAGCTGTGGCCCCTTGTCCTGGACTTCCCCAACATCGGGAACAATCTTCCTGCAACGTGCAAACTGCATGCATACATACAGACAGCACCCGTAGTCAGGATCGAATCGGGATCTCTAGCGCTGGAAGGCAGCAAGTCTACCGCTGAACGACTGAACAACAACTTGGGAAAGACGTGTAATGAAATGGAGGAAAGAGTAACAGTGAGGAGAGGGTGCTGGAGAGAGGGGTTTCCCTGAGGGATCATGGGCTGAATCCAGACATCTAGTTATACGAAATAATGGAAATTTTACGGGCCTGTTCCACTTAAATCCCGTATTATTTTCTCCGGGATCTCCAGTTTCCTCCCTCACTCCTAAGTCGTGCATGTGTGTCGGTTAATTGGCTTGGTATAAATGTAAACTGTCCCAGGTGTGTGTAGGGTCGCAATAGTGTGTGGGGATCGCTGATGGGCGTGGCATGGTGGGCTGAAAGGCCTGTTTCCGCGCTGTATCTCTAAACTAAGCTACATTTCTGCCAGCTACAGCACAGCCCACCAGCAGTCACATCTACCTCTCCCCATCTCGTTCTGCCTCCTGCTGGGACCACTCTCTCGATGACTCCCTGGTTTGCTCATCCCTCCCCATCCACCCCTTCCCCTCCCCAGGCGCTTCAGCTCCCACATGCTAGCCATTTTAATTCCCCATCCCGTAACCCTCATCAACATGTCCGTCTTTGGTTTCCTGCACTGCCAGGTGTGGAAGTGTGGAAACGCACACCTCCAGATTCAGGGGCAGATTCTTCCCAGCTGTTAACAGGCAACTGAATCATCCTACCCCAACCAGAGAGCAGTGCTGAACTACTATCTACATCATAGGTGACCCTCGGACTATCCTTGATCAGACTGTGCTGGCTTTACCTTGCACTAAACATTATTTCCTGAAGGGCCTGTCCCACTGTACGAGGAAATTCAAGAGTTCTCCCGAGTTTTAAAAAAATCAAACTCGTGGTTGGTACGTAGAATGTACGTAGCAGCTCGTGGATGTCCCGTAGCGGCTCGTAATGCTAACGGCAGGTAGTCGGGAAACGCGGAAACTCGTGAAGTTTTTCACCACTGTGAAAAATGTCCATGAGAACCACGAATACTTACGAACGGCTATTACCGTAATTCTCCGAGGTCGAATCAGGGGAAACTCGGGAGAACTCTTGAATTACCTCGTACAGTGGGACAGGCCCTTTATCATGTATCTGTACACTGTAAATGTCTCGATTGTAATCATGTTTTGACTTTCTGCTGACTGATTAACACGCAACAAAAGCTTTTCACTGTACATCGGTACATCAAAACTAAACTTAAAGGTGAGGTCCAGGGGAACAGCACCTATTCTGCCTGGGTGGTCTACAACCCAGCGAACAGTATGAGGATTGAATTCTCCAATTTCAGGTAACCTGCAACACCCCTGTGCCCCTCTCTCTCCTTCTGATCTACCCAAAACCTCTAGGGGGCAGCACAGAGACGCAGTGGTAGAGTTAAGGGCCTGTCCCACTGTACGATGTAATTCAAGAGTTCTCCCGAGTTTCCCCTGATTCGAACTCGGAGAGTTACGGTAATAGCCGTTCGTAGGTACTCGGGGCTCTCGTGGACATTTTTCACAGTGCTGAAAAAACTTCACGAGTTTCCGCGTTTCCCGAGTCCCTGCCGTTAGCGTTACGAGCCGCTACGGGACATCCATGAGCTCTGACGTACCCGCTACATACTTAACACGAGTTTAATTTTTTTTAAACTCGGGAGAGCTCTTGAATTACCTCGTACAGTGGGACAGGCCCTTTAGAGAACTAGGCAGGAGGCTGAAAAGCAGGACTTCCAGGGTGGTTATCTCTGGGCTGCTTCCGGTACCTCGTGCTAGTGAGGGTAGGAACAGGGACATAGGGGATCTGAATGTGTGGCTGAGGAGTTGGTGCGGGAGGGGCAGGGATTTAGATTTCTAGATCACTGGAATCTCTTCTGGGGCAGGGGTGACCTGTACAGGGACGGGTTGCACCTTAATTGGAAGGGGGCTGACATTCTGGCAGGCAGGTTTGCTAGTGTTACACGGGTGGGTTTAAACCAAACAGTGGGGGGTGGAGTCAACAATGTGGACGCGTATCTGTGCAGCCAACGGGAATGAGAGTGTAGGAAAGGTCACGTTTAAACTAACACAGCAGGGGGATGGGACCCAATGCAAGGAGACAGAGGGACATAAAAGGAGGATAGAACAAAAGGTCGAAGGGAGATGAGAAAAATTAATCTGAAAGCTTTGTGCCTTAATGTGAGGAGCATTCGAAATAAGGTGGATGAATTGGATGCACAGTTTGTAGTTAAGGGGTATGATATAGTTGGAATTACGGAGACATGGCATCTGCCATGCATCTGCCCACTCACCCAACCTGTCCAAGCCACCATGCATCCTCATAGCATCCTCCTCACAGTTCACACTGCCACCCAGCTTTGTGTCATCTAAAAATTTGCTAATGTTACTTGTAATCCCTTCATCTAAATCATTAATATATATTGTAAATAGCTGTGGTCCCAGAACCGAGCCTTGCGGCACCCCACTAGTCACTGCCTGCCATTCTGAAAGGGACCTGTTCATCCCTACTCTTTGTTTCCTGTCTGCCAACCACTTCTCTGTCTATGTCAGCACTCTACCCCCAATACCATGTCCCCTAATTTTGCCCACTAATCTCCTATGTAGGACCTTATCAAATGCTTTCTGAAAGTCCGGGTACACTACATCCACTGGCTCTCCCTTGTCCATTTTCCTAGTTACATCCTCAAAAAATTCCAGAAGATTAGTCAAGAATGATTTCCCCTTCATAAATCCATGCTGACTCGGACCGATCTAGTTACTGCTATCGATATGGGGGAAAAGCCAGAACGGGGTACTGATGTTGGATGATCAGCCATGATCATATTGAATGGCGGTGCTGGCACGAAGGGTCGAATGGCCTACCCCTGCATCTATATTCTATGTTTCTATGTTACTGCCTTACAGCGCCAGAGACTCGGGTTTGATCCTGACTGCGGGTGCAGTCTGTACGGCGTCACCCTCTGTTACGGGCTAGTCCCTCACTCATGAATACCAAGCAATCGCAAGAGGAGATATGCCTGAGCCACCCTGCCTGGACCCAGTTGTACGGTTCATGCATCACTCGACCTTGATCAGCGAGTCGGCATCTTCAATCTGTGATGGAATGTCTGACAACGTGTTGAAGATCGACGCCGAGTTTTCCGACTGGATGAGCTCCTCCTCCTGAAATAAAAGCAACAAGTTTAATTTTATGAGGCATCTCGGAGTGCACTCCACTCACCTTCTTCACTGCACTTGTGGCTGCAGCTCAGATAAGCAAATATGCCAGCCTTGCGGGCAGCAAGGTGGCGCAGTGGTATAGTTGCTGCCTTACAGCGCCAGGGACCCGGGTTCCATCCCCAGTAGTGGTGCCGTCTGTATGGAGATTGTACGTTTTACCCTGAGACTATGTGGGTTTTCTCTGGGTGCTCTGGTTTCCTCCCACACTCCAAAGACGTACAGGTTTGTCGGTTAATTGGCTTCACATAAATTGTAAATTGTCCCTAGTGTGTAAGATAGTGCTCGTAAACGGGGTGCTCGTGGTCGATGCGGACTAGCTGGGCTGAAGGGCCTGTTTCTCCAGTCTAAATGAATGCAATGATATCAAAAGAACAACTGAATGAATGGAGACAAAAGGAACTAGAGATTCTGGAATCTTGATCCACACACAAAGTGCTGGAGTAACTAGGAGGGTTAGATAGCATCTGATGAGGGAATGGACAGGCAACGTTTCAGGTCGAGTCTCAACGAAGGGCCTCAACCCGAAATGCTTAAGGAACTGCTGATGCTGGAGAAATCGAAGGTGGACAAAAATGCTGGAGAAACTCAGCGGGTGAGGCAGCATCTATGGAGCGATGGATAGGTGATGTTTCGAGTCAAGACCCTTTTTCAGACTGATATGGTGGTGGGTGGGCGGGAAGAAGAAAGGAAGAGGCGGAGACAGTGGGCTGTGGGAGATGAAACAACAACAGTCTTCGATGGGTGGTAACTTTTGCAGCTGATACTCCTGTACCTCTCCCAAATGGGAGGATGATCTGATGGAGATGGCTCTGTTGATGCATCTCTTCTTGGAAGGGGAGGGGAAGGAGGGAGAAAGCAAGGACTACCTGAAATTGGAGGTCAATGTTCATACCGCTGGGGTGTAAACTACCCAAGCAAAATATGAGGTGCTGCTCCATCGATTCGCAGTGGGACTCACTCTGGCCATGGAGGAGGCCCAGGACAGAAAGGTCGGATTGGAAATGGGAAGGTGCTGGGCCCAGGGAGGTCGGGTTGGTTATTGCGAACCGAGTGGAGGTGTTGGGCCAAGTGATCCTCCTCGACCCGAAATGTCACCAATTCATTCCCTCCACAAATGTGCCTGGTCTGCTGCGTTACTCCAGCACTTTGCGCTCATAACTGACCAAATGACCAGTTGGGCGTGTTCTAGTTATGCATCTTCAGAGAGACATAACGCTCTGAATACCAATAAAACTCTCTGAGGAACCTCATGCAGTGGGCTCACACATGGCCTGGTATGTTTAGCCTTGCATATATTTCATTTTGAATAGACGAGGTTTCGTCTAGTTGAGAGATCTAGTGTAGAAACAAGCCTCCACCGGCCCACTGAGTCCTCACCCACCTGTACATCCCTGTACATTAACACTCTCCTACACATGCTGGAGACAATTTTTACACTTAGATCAATGAATCTACAAACCTGTACGTCTTTGGTGTGTAGAGAGAAACTGAAGATCTCGGAGAAAACCCACGCAGGTCATGGGGAGGACGTACAAATTCCATACAGACAGCACCCGTGTTCGGGATTGAACCCAGGTCTCTAGTGCGAGACTTGGATGTAGCTCTTAGGGTTAACGGAATCGAGGGATATGGGGAGAAAGCAGGAACGGGGTACTGGTTTTGGATGATCAGCCATGATCATATTGAATGACGGTGCAGGCTTGAATGGCTGAATGGCCTACTCCTGCACCTATGTTTCCATGAATTGCATCCAATTGTCTGGGAAATCTGCCAAGTGCTGCGGGTGCTGGGTTATCAGGAGGTTTACTGTGACTTACAGAACTCCTGCAGTGATAGGAGACGGAGGAAGGGTCCCGACTCAAAACGTCACCTATCCTTTTTCTCCAAAGAAATGTTACGATACAGTAAAAACTAATAGTGACCATAAGTCAAAGTTTCCTGTCAGTCACGGAACGGGGCAAGGATGTACCAGGAGACTCGACGGCGGAAACATGGACCTCAGCGGCAACAGGAGCCTCGGTGGTGGTGGGGCCTCACGGTCGATGAGCGTGAGGGGGGAGGGGAAGACATCGGGGACCGGGTGTGGGGGGATCGCCGTGAAGAACAATGGGGAATCAAAACCGGGTCGCTTGACGCTGTAAGGCAGCAACTCTAGCGCTGCGACACCATACCGCCCTGAATCGCTCCAAACACCAGTATGCGTACCTTCAGCTTCAGCATTCCCAGGGTGATCTGGAAGAGCAGCACAGAACCCTCGCAGAAGAACAAGTCCCATACTCGGAGGAGGATGTTGATATGTATCACGCTGGCAAACGCTGTCAGGAACCAGTGCAGGGTGATCAAGGACAGTTCTGTACATGACACAAAATAGGTGACTGTGAGAAGGTTTAACGCACTCAAATAAATTGCAGGTAAAGGTAAATGAGTTATCAAGTTCAAGTTCAAATGTGTTTGTTTTACACTAACTGCAGGACACCTTCCTTATTCTATAGGTAAAATCCCAACAAGAGAGCATTCACCTTGATCTAAAGATAGACACAAAATGCTGGAGTAACTCAGTGGGGCAGGCAGCATCTCTGGAGCGAAGGAACGGGTGACGTTTTTAGTCGAGACCCTTCTTCTTCAGAAGACACAAACAGCTAGAGTAACTCAGCGGGGGAGGCAGCATCTCTGGAGAGAAGGAACGGGTGATGTTTCGAGTCGAGACCCTTCTTCTTCAGAAGACACAAACAGCTAGAGTAACTCAGCGGGGCAGGCTGCATCTCTGGAGAGGAGGAATGGGTGATGTTTCGAGGCGAGACCTTTTTCAGAAGACACAAACAGCTGGAGTAACTCAGCGGGACAGGCAGCATCTCTGGAGAGAAGGAACGGGTGACGTTTTGAGTCGAGACCCTTCTCCAGACCCGAAACGTCACTGTAGTGATGCTGCCTGCCCCGCTGAGTTACTCCAGCTGTTTGCGTCTATCCTCGCTTTAAACCGACATCTGCAATTCCTTCCCACACACCTTGATCTAAACCCAGAGAGATCAAAGCACCATCGCATAAAAATGACCACAGTCAGTCTCAGGGCTTCATGGACATTCTTTGAGCAGATAATTAGAGCAGTTCGAGAACAAAGTGGAACATTTGTTGAGAAGCAAAGAAACAAAGTAACAGTGGGAAACACAATAGTGATCAATCAAGTCCAGGAAAACACATCCCATTACACTATATGACGTGGCTCTTCTGAATAAAAAATGTACACACTAAGTATGTTGACAACAAAGGAAACAAAGACTAAGGGAGAGCATATTAAGTATGAAAAGGACTTAATGCTGTTTACTGCAGCACAAGAACTGACATTTAGGTGAAAGAAGAGACACAATGTGGTGCAGTAACTCAACGAGTCAGGCGGCATCCCTGTACAACATGGATAGGGGATGTTTTTGATCGGGACCCTTCTTGTGGTGGTGGGGGGGAGGAGGGGGGGTGAGGAAACAGGAAGAAGGGTAAGGGCAGGACAAATCCTGCCGAGCAATAGGTGGATACAAGTGTGGGGGGGGGGGGGGGTAAATAGATGGCTGGACAAAGACCAGAGATGAAGAGACAAATAGTGTGAGATAAGGATAGAAGTGCTGCAAATTGTGAAGCCGGAGGAAGGAATGTAGGTGGAAGGGAGCATGGGGAGGGGGTAGGAGAGAAAAGGGGTGCAAATCCATGAGGGGCCTGTGCAGGGAAGAGGGGAGTGGGGGGGGTTTGTTAGAAGGTTAAGCATCAGAAATTGGACAATTCAATGTTGATGCCATTAGGTTGTGAGCTACCCAAGCGGAATGAGGTGCTGCTCCTCCAGCTTCTCTTTTGTTCCCCAAAGAGAGCGATGAGTACCTGGAAGAAGCTGCTGGAGATGGCAGTGGAGGCAGATACGATAGTGGCATTTGGGAGATGTTTGGATAGGCACAAGGATATGAAGGGAATGGAGGTATATGGGTTATGGGCAGGCAGATAAAATTGGTAGTGGCGTCATGTTCAGCACCGACATCGTTGTCCATACGGCCCGCTCCTTTGCTGTACTGCTCTGTGTAAACTCAGTCTATTGGGCAGCAGTGATTCCTACCCTTCTATGTACTTCTATGTGCTTCTGAGACTTGGCTGGCACTGAGAAAATAACAAATGGCACCAAAATCTGGTGTGGGCTCGAAGGGCCGAATGGCCTACTCCTGCACCTATTGTCTATTGACTAATGCATGTGGGCAGCACGGTGGTGCAGCGGTAGAGTTGCTGCCTTCAAGCGCCAGAGACCAGGGTTCGATCCTGACATCAGGTACTGTCTGTATGGACTTTGAATGTTCTTCCTGTGACCAGCATGGCAAAATTGTAAATTGGCCCAAGTGTGAGAAGGATAGTGTTAAGGGCCTGTCCCACTTACGTGCCCTTGGCACGCAAATTACGCGACCTCAGGCGCGATTACATGCGCCCGCACAGCCGTCTGGAGCGCGTGACGTCATTTGAAGATGGACACAAAGCTGGAGTAACTCAGCGGGACCGGCAGCATCTCTGGAGAGAAGCAATGGGTGACTTTTCGTGTCGAGACTCTTCTTCAGTTTTAAAAGAAGGGCCTTGACCCGAAATGACACCCATTGCTTATCACCAGAGATGCTGCCGGTCCCGCTGAGTTACTCCTGCATTTTGTGCCTATCTTCAATTTCCTTGGCCCCGCTCTTTTTTTTTCTTTTTTTTTCTTTTGAGCATTAATAAAATTTTTTATAAGCATTTCAAAAGGTCAACAAAAATACAGCTCTGGGAGTGGCAGACAATGTGGGATGACGGAATGTTACCAACTCAATAGCACATTAACACCCCCTCCCCAATGGTGCAGTGTACCAACATGTGAGCCCAACTTAGGCTGAGTTCAGCAAGGTAAATGTGAAACGTTTGCCCCGCTTCTGCTGGGGACAGTTCCGGAGGTGAGACCCAGTTGCGTCGTTGGAGCCGTCGCGCCACGCCACGTCTTGCGCCTGTTCCACTTTGGCCGTCAGTTACGTGACAGGCCGTTGGCGCGCGAAGATTTCGTTCACTACAACATTTCGGAGCCCCGCGCGATGTCGCGCAGAACTACATACCCCTCCGCGCTTCTAAGTGGGACCGGCCCCGCGAGGCCATACGATGCCCGTGCACCTCAACGCGACCACGAGGTCGCGTAATTTGCGTGCCAAGGACACGTAAGTGGGACAGGCCCTTTAGTGCGTGGGGATCGCTGGTCGGCGTGCTCGGTGGGCTGAAGGACCTGTTTCTGCGCTGTATCTCTCAACTAAACTAAGACCTCCTGTTGTAGTGAGGATATGGTCCAATACATCACTGTTCATTTCCCTTAGCTTCCACGACTTTCTCCATGGTAAACACTGATGAGAAATATTCTTTTAATATCTTGCCCATCTCCTGTGGCCCTTGTACAATCCCTTGGTGGATTCCAAAATCGTAACACATTCCAGACTAGCAAAAAGCAAAGTGAATGAAAAACAAGTTGGCTGAGATAGACTGCAAAGTGATATTTAGATATTGCAGATGGATGGCAGTGATGTGAAGAAATGTTTCAAGAAACGGACTTTAAATAAGAAAAAGCAGAACATGGGTAAAGTCACCACAATGTGGCTATCTTGAAAGGTGACAGGTTTAATTAGATTGAGGATATGTTTACCTGCAAACCTGGGAATTGGCAGAAAATATTAAATTCAACGCAGACATATAATTTACAAAAGGGAAATTAATAAGAAAAAACATGAAATAGATTGTGAGGAAAATACAGTTAAAAATAAATGCAGATCTGCAGAGACAAGTGGAATTACAATACGTAAATAAATGGCTGTGATATTGAACAAATATGTGGTCTTCTTCACTGTTGAAGATAGAAAGGTTGTAGCATGATTTGGGGTAGCAATTGAGAATTTTATTTAGAGATACAGCACGGAAACAGGCCCTTTGGCTCACTGAGTCCGCATCGACCAGCGATCCCCGCACATTAACACTATCCCACACACACTAGGGACAATTTACATTTATACCAAGCCGATTAAACTACATACCCGCACGTCTTTGGAGTGTGGGAGGAAACTGAAGATATCGGAGAAAACCCACACAGGTCACGGGAGAACGTACAAAGTTCGTATAGACAGCACCCATAGTCAGGATTGAACCCGGGTCTCTGGCGCTGTGAGGCAGCAACTCTATCACCGAGCTACCCTACAGTTGATGAAGTTTGATTTTGCTCATCCTTTGAAAAAACGTTCTCCTCTCGGCAAATTGAGAGCTTGTTCAGAGCCCAGTCATGCGCGACCTACCTCCCTTGGCCGATATCAGAGTCAATGGTCAAGTGTTCCTCAATCGCACAGACTGCAGGCACACAGATCTTCACACAACGCTCCCCTTCCTCTTTCCCACATTCCTGCCTCACTCCCACCCTCACACATACTCCTGTCAGGCCTCCCCCCCCGTCTCCCATTCACCAGCGCACTCTCTCTCAGCCTGACTATCTTTACTGGACGGCAGTAACTCTACCGCTGCACCGCCGTGCCGCCCGGAAGAAGAATTTCAAGCCAGGAGTAACAGTGCGGAGAAGTTATCCAGTGATGTAGAGGAGTGCCAAAGCAATGGAAGCAATGCCTCGCTGAAACTGGGGATATGAATAACCCTGCTCTCAACCACTGCAACTGAATTAATGGTGTGGGTTCCACCCACACGGCCAGCTGAACAAGTTTCAAGTCTAACTGCAGTGGCTGTTAACGAGATCCTATTCGACTTTTATGGAAGATCTCCAGTGCGGAGGAAGATTAGTGGTGCCTTCAATAGATTTTAATTCATCTCAATAAAGATGAACTAAAAACCTGGGCATTGTGGCCTACAGTATGTTCGTAGACAATAAACAATAGGTACAGGAGTAGGCCATTCAGCCCTTCGAGCCAGCACCGCCATTCACTGTGATTCCCGCCTTCTCCCCATATCCTCTCACTCTGCTATCTTTAAGAGCCCTATCTAGCTCTCTCTTGAAAGCATCCAGAATATTAGCCTCCACTGCCTTCTGAGGTAGAGAATTGTACAGATTCACAACCTTCCATGTGAAAAAGTGTTTCCTTGTCTCCGTTCTAAATGGCCTACCCCTTATTCTTAAACTGTGGCCCCTGGTTCTGGACTCCTCCAACATCGGGAACATGTTTCCTGCCTCTAGCGTGTCCAATCCCATATGTTTCAATAAGATACCCTCTCATCCTTCTAAATTCCAGAGCATTCAGGCCCAGCCGCTCCCTTCTATCAACATATGACATCCCGGGAATTAACCTTGTGCAGAAGTGGTTGAAGAGAAAGTAAATGCTACAAAATCTCAAAGTTTTAAAATCTTGAAAATGAGGAACTTTAAAAAGCAAGTTTGTGGGCAGGTGTGGACAGGTCGGGGCGGGAGTGGGAACGGGAGCGGCAGCTCGCAGCAGCAGACCCGTTGATTGTTTGGAGCCAAACTGGCTAATGAATAGGGGGAAGGACGAATGTAGTTGAAAGGTTGCATGGATGGTTATGAAAGAAAGTTCAGTGGACAGAACAGGAAGGATAGAGTTGCTATCTCACAGCGTCCTGACTACGGGTGCTATCTACACGGAGTATGTACGTTCTCCCCTTGACCTGCGTGGGTTTTCTCTGAAATCTTTGGTTTCCTCCCACACTCCAAAGGCGTACAGGTTTGTAGGTTAATTGGCTTGGTATAATAGACAATAGACAATAGGTGCAGGAGTAGGCCATTTGGCCCTTCGAGCCAGCACCGCCATTCAATGTGATCATGGCTGATCATCCACAATCAGTACCCCGTTCCTGCCTTCTCCCCATATCCCCTGACTCCGCTATCTTTAAGAGCCCTATCTAGCTCTCTCTTGAAAGCATCCAGAGAACCGGCCTCCACCGCCCTCTGAGGCAGGGAATTCCACAGATAAATGTAAGTTGCCCCTAGTGTGTGTAGGATGGTGTTAGTGTGCGGAGATCGCTGGTTGGTGCGGACTCAGTAGGCCGAAGTGCCTGTTTCTCTGAACTAAACTAAAACTAAAGAAAAGCAGGGAGCGAGGAAAGACTGTTGGATTGATTTGCGCATATTTTAATGCGAGAAGACTGACGAGTAAGGGAGATGATGTCAGGTTCGTGGATAGGTACGTGCGACTGGGATGTTGAAGCCATTACAGAAACCTGGTTAAGAGACAGGTCTGACAGCCTAATGTTCCAGGGTACAGATGCTTCAGGAGAGATTGAAGTGGTGGTAAAAGAGGCGGAGGTTGTAGTGGCCATTTGGCTTGTTTTGTGTGTCATGAATGATGGCTTGTGTCTTTAAATGTTAGACTGCCCATTATATTGTGGGTGGAATTTATGACGTATTTTTGGGTGTGTTTGGGACTATGTATCTTGGCCAGAAGCTTAGTTGTTAGTTTAGTTTGGAAGCACATGGTTTACCCTTTGACCTTGGGAAGTGTAACGGAGACACGAGGCGTTTTCTAATGTTTGAAGCGATGCTGGAGTTCGATGAAGATTATAGTAACCAGTCGGAATAAGTTTGGATGTACCTTATTGTTTTTCATCAACCATAAAGAATTCATTCATCAAAAGACTGTGGTTTGAAGACTTATCTGTGAAGAAGCTCTGAAGGCCTCAGACGGTGAGCTCACATGCGTATAAAAGACATTCCCCTTAACCATGCTGTCCATTTAGCGGCAAGAGGGAGTAATCTCTTGAACGATATAAAAATCTGCCGCTACAGAGGTGTTGACTCGCATTGTGACCATGGAACTTTCCCATCAGTCTGCCAAGTGAAAACAAGATGGCGCCCAACCCAGGGGACTATTTGCGCGCTGGCCACAGAAGCACATTCACATATTACAATCGCTCCACATTTTTAAATCTCTACTCCCACAGCAACATTTCTTCCCTTATCATGTATCTCTGCACAGTAGAGGCCCCGATTGTAATCATGCATTGTCTTTCCACTGGCTGGTTAGCGCGCGACAAAAGCTTTACACTGTACCAAGATGGCGAACTGCAGGGGTGATGCGCCGTTGTGTATGGCTGCTCCGCCTGCAGTCCGTCCTTTCACCCTTTTTTATTTTTGTTTTTAGTCCTGTCAGAACATAATGTTTCTTGGAGGTCTTCTTTTATGTGGTGGGTGGGGGAAGGGGGAAACTATTTTAACCCCAGTCCTACCTGGTCGGAGATGCGGTTTTCCTCCGAACCGCATCTTCGTCCTCTCTGTGCGGCCTACCATCGAGCTGGAGCAGCGCTGGAGCGGCGTTTCCTGCCGGGACTACAGCTTCGCCGGCAGTGCAGATGCTGGGACACCAACATGGAGCGGGCGATGCCTTACCGGGTCGCCTTGCGGTAAGCTCCGGGGCACTGTGACCGCCGACTGCGACATCGTTGAGCTGCGGCTACAGAGCGTCCAGCCGCGGGCGGGCGGCACTGGATTTACAGCACCGCGGAGCCTGGAATCAAGCCGCTGAAGGATGTTCACCCGACGCCGATGATCCAGCTTCGCGGCAAGAGGGCCTGAAAACACCGGGTTGGCTGAGGAGGCCACATATAGACCCCGACTTCGGGTGGACTATGAGGAGGAGAACTGGATATTTTCAGTGCCTTCCCTCACAGTGAATTCTGCTGTGGGGGGACGTTTCTTGTTGATTTCTATAGTGTACTGTTCTGTGTCTTTTTCCTTTTTTCTTTTTCTTTTTTTATTTTGTATGAATTTGTGACATTGAATCTATTCAATTAATTTGATCAATCTCTGTAAAGCACTTTGGTTCAAAGTGATTTTGTTTAAAAGTGCTATATAAATAAATATTATTATTATTATCATTATTATTACCTCGGTACACGTGACAATAAACTAAACGGAACTGAACTGAAGACTGCGACTGGTTGAAAAGGCTTACCGATGTCGTGTTCCTGGAGGAGTTTGTCGAGTCGGGGGAGGTACTGTACGATCAGATGGCGGAGAACACGTTGGTCAGTCTGCACGCCCAGTAGTGTGGTGCTGAAGTACGAAGCAGGAACCAGGTCCTCAATGATGGCACACATCATCCAGAAAGCATCCTCCTCCTCGAGAAACAGCAGCAAACAAGCTGCCACCTGCAGGCACCAAGACAAGGCATTAAACATCGCTGCAAAACTAGCTCATGAGTTCCAGGAGCAGAATGAGGCCATTAGGCCCACCAAGTCTACTCCGCCATTCAATCATGACTGATCTATCTTTCCCTCTCAACCTCATTCTCTTGCCTTTCCCCTGTAACCTTCAACACCCTTACTAATCACGAATCTGTCAATCTCCGCCTTAAAAATATCCATTGGCTTGGCCTCCACAGCTGTCTGTGGCAATGAATTCCACAGATTCACCACCCTCTGATAAAGAGATTCCTTCACATCTCTTTTCTAAAGATACGTTCTTTTATTCTGAGGCTTTGGCCTCTAGTCTGAGACACTCCCACTAGTGGAAACATCCTCTCCACATCTGCTTTATCCAAGACTTTCACTATTCGGTAAGTTTCAATGAGGTCTCCCCCTACATCCTCCAGCGGGTACAGGCCCAGTTTCTTCAAACACTCATTATATGTTATACCAATCATCATAATCATACTTTATTAGCCAAGTATGTTTCGCAACATACGAGGAATTTAATTTGCCATATAGTCGTACTAATAAAAAGCAAAACACACAAAATACATTTTAACACAAACATCCACCACAGTGACTCCTCCACATTCCTCACTGTGATAGAAGGCGAAAACAAGTTCAATCTCCTCCCTTCTTTGTTCTCCCGCGGTCGGGGGCCTCGAGCCTTCTGTTGACAGGACGATCTTGGCTCCCGTAGCCGGCGGTCAGGCCCTCCGCATCGGGGCGATCAGCTCCTGCATCGGGGGGAGGAGGATGTCAGCTCCCCCGCGCCGGGCGATCCGACCCCGGGTCGGGGCTGGTCGAACCTTCTGCAACTTTGGGGCTTCCCGACACCGGTCTGTACCCGAGACCGTGAGCTCCTCGATGGGGAAATCTGCAGGCCGCGGTTGGAGCGTCGATCCCAGGCAAGGGATCGCAGGCTCCGATGGTAAGTCCTCCCGACGATCATTCTCGTTAACCTCCTCTGGACCCTCCCCAATCCCAGCACATCCTTCCTCAGTTATGGAGCCCGAAACTGCTCACAATACGCCATATGCAGTCTGTGTTTGTATTGCAGCACCTCTTGAAATAAATGCATCCACCTTCCTTACTACTAATTCAATTTGGAAATTAACTAAAATGCTTGTAAAGTTGAAGTTCAAGGGTTTATTTGTCATATGCACCGGATATGAGCCGGAACTATGACATTCTTACCTGCTGCATCTTTACAGGCATTCATTAGTTGCATCAACAACAAAACTAAATACATCAAAGTTATCAGTTATTTAAGTAAACCAGACCATAATAGTGCAAAACTCAAAGTACACAGAGCAAACCTGGTGGTACAAAGTCCATTGTGTATCAGTGTTGATGTAGGGCTGTGGTTTGGGTAGGGTGGTTCAATGACCTGATGGGACAAAGCAGTTCCAGGACCTAGAACTCTGGGTTCTCAGGCGCCCACGTCTCTTCTTCTCGACTGGGCAATTGTCACCACTTTCATCAGCAGCTTTCTTTCTTGAACGTACACATTTCTGAACCAGTTCAGTTTATTGCCACGTGTACTGGGGTGCAGTGAAAAGCTAGACACATAATGCTGGAGCAACTCGGCAGCACAGGCAGCATCGGCATCTCTGGAGAGAAGGAATGGGTGACGTTTCCGGTCGAGACGATGTGATAGTCCCAGTCTCAACTACCTCCTCTGGCAGCTCATTCCACACACCCACCACCCGTTGTATGAAAATGTTACCCCTCAGATTCCTATTAAATCTTTTCCCCTTCACCTTGAACCTATGTCCTTTTGTGGGCAATTTTGGGCAATTTTGGGCACCATATCTGAGGAAGGATGTGCTGGCTCTGGAGACGGTCCAGAGGAGATTTACAAGAATGATCCCAGCAATGAGTAGGTTCACCTATGATCAGCGTTTGTCGGCACTGGGCCTGTACTCGCTGGAGTTTTGGTGAATGAGGGGGACCTCATTCTATAAGAATGGGGTCAGGAGGGAGAGATAGATCAGCCATGATTGAATGGCGGAGTAGACTTAGAAACATAGAAAATAGGTGCAAGAGGAGGCCATTCGGCCCTTCGAGCCAGCACTGACATTCATTGTGATCATGGCTGATCGTCCCAAATCAATAACTCGTGCCTGCCTTCTCCCCATATCCCTTGATTCCACTAGCCCCTAGAGCTCTATCTAACTCTCTTAAATCTATCCAGTGATTTGACCTCCAATGCCCTCTGTGGCAGGGAATTCCAACTTGATGGGCCGAATGGCCTAATTCTACACCAATTAATTATGATCTTAAGACCTACTCTGGGCAAGAGACTGTGCATCCACCCGATCTATTCCTCTCATGATCCTTAGCTTCAGGCAGAGGTTAACTTGTCCACCAGGTGTGGAAGCTGACATGGTGATGAGGTGTAGAACGAAAGTTATGGTCTCACCAGGTGGGTAACGATGAGAATGCTGTCTGAAGCAAACGACTCCAAGCGATCTGCTCTACTGACCATCATTCATGCCCTGCCAAATAGCTCACTCACCCCATATGCCAGACAGCAGCACGTTGCCATGGCAAACTACTGCCCCCTTTCACTGCTTGAAATGATTCTTATTTAATTCTGGGTTCAGGACAGCACCAACAAGGCAGGCATTTAGTGCCTATCTCTGGTAACTTCTGAGGAGGAGGTGGAGGTGATGAGCTACCTGCTTGAACGGCTACAATCCATCTGGTGCTGTCGGCCAGGATGATGTGGGGAGGGGAGGGGAGTGGGGATAATCTGCGTGAGGGATGGGAGGGAGGGAGAAGAGAGGGAAGGGAAGCGAGAGAGGAGGAGAGAAGAAAAGGAGAAGCATAGGGACGGGGAGGAGGTGGAGGGATGGGCTGGGAGTGGGGAGAGAAGGGTCTCCGGTGCTGCAAGCGCTGTAAGGCAGCGACTCTACCGCTGCACCACCGTGGCCGCCTGTTTATCACGGACAGGTCAGAGGCAGCAACAAGTGAGGGACAATTGATCTGGGCTTTGGACTTTGCTGGAGGGCTGATATTCCAGTCGCATTGTCTGGCGCATCTCTCCGGGCAGCTTGTGTGCAGCTGTCAGCAGAAGCTGAACTGGAGCAGCCTCAGCCTGTAACTAGGATGGTGGTTTTGGCACAGGGTGGGGAGGGGGTGTGTGGTGAAGAGATGTGGACCCTAGCAAGCTGAAAGAGGGCAGTGAAACTGAAGCCATGCTCATCCCATGTTAATTATGAGCCAACATAAAACAATACTATCTTTGACAAATGAGGAACCAGAAACAGAAACATTCTCAAGGCCAAAGACATTTGATCGACATACATCGATTCTGTTTCTCCCTGAGTCGATGCTGCCTGACCTGTTGAGCAACTTCAGTAGTTTCCCTATTGTGGATTTTCAGCATGTTTAGTTTTTAGTTTAGTTTAGAGATACAGCACAAAAACAGGCTCTTTGGCCCATTGAGTCCCCACCGATCAGCAATGCCCGCAAACGAACAGTATCCTACGCACACTAGGGACAATTTACACCTATACCAAGTCAATTAACCTACGGACTTGTAAGTCTTTGGAGTGTGGGAGGAAATCAAAGATCTTGGAGAAAATGGCGGGATGGCGGAACTGTCATGTGCTGAGAGAATGGAGCAGCTGGGCTTGTACACTCTGGAGTTTAGAAGGATGAGAGGGAATCTCATTGAAACATATAAGATTGTTAAGGGTCTGGACACGCTAGAGGCAGGAAACATGTTCCCGATGTTGGGGGAGTCCAGAACCAGAGGCCACAGTTTAAGAATAAGGGGTAGGCCATTTAGAACGGAAACACTTTTTCTCACAGAGAGTGGTGAGTCTGTGGAATTCTCTGCCTCAGAGGGCGGTGGAGGCTGGTTCTCTGGATGCTTTCAAGGAAGAGCTAGATAGGGCTCTTAAAGATAGTGGAGTCAGGGGATATGGGGAGAAGGCAGGAACGGGGTAGTGATTGGGGATGATCAGCCATGATCACATTGAATGGCGGTGCTGGCTCGAAGGGCCGAATGGCCTACTCCTGCACCGATTGTCTATTGTCTATAAAACCCACGCAGGTCACGGGGAGAACGTACAAACTCTGTACAGACAGCACCTGTAGTCGGGATCGAACCTGGGTCTCTGGCGCTGTAAGGAAGTGACTCCACCGCTGCGCCACCGTGCAGCCGGGCTTCTGCCTTCCCTGAGCTTGGTGTCTCCTGGTGTCATTGAAGGGGGGGGGGGGGGGTCCCCATTATTAACACCCGTCACCAATAACTGCAACATGCAACATTGGTGGTGGCCCAATGAATTCCAGTATGGGGTTGCCTCAGAGGCACCACCAGCCTACAGCGAGGGTGACTGTCCAAGTGGCCACGCACCCCAATCCCACCTCTTCCCTTCCCTAATCCCAGGTTCCATTCCCCAATCCTGTCGACCCTTCTAGTTACCTCCTGCATCTGCCCTGCCATATTCAATCAGCTCAGCACACAGACCCACAGATCTTCTACCTCTTGTGGAGTTGCCTCCTCCGCTTGGTATTGTCTCAAGTCAAGTCAAGTCAAGTCAAGTTTATTTGTCACATACACATACGAGATGTGCAGTGAAATGAAAGTGGCAATGCTCGCGGACTTTTGTGCAAAAGACAAACAACAAAACAACCAAACTAATTATAAACACAATCATAACACACATATTCTTTTACATAATAAATAATGGAAGGAAAAACGTTCCACCATTTCTTTGGCAACAAAGCACTTATACTTTTCTCAGAACTAGTCCATCATCACTGCCTAATGCGCCCAGGCCGGCATGGTGGTGAAGTGGTAGAGTTGCTGCCTTGCAGCGCCAGAGACCCGGGCTCGATCCTGACTATGGGCGCTGTCTGTACAGAGTTTGCACCTTCTCCCCGTGACTGCGTGGGTTTTCCCCGGGTGCTCCGGTTTCCACCCACACTCCAAAGACGTACAGGTTTGTAGGTTAACTGGCTTGGTATAATTGTAAATTGTCCCTAGTGTGTAGGATAGTGTTAGTGTGCGGGGATCGCTGTTTGGCGTGCTCTGATAGTGTGCGGGGATCGCCGGTCGGCGAGGAATGATAGCATGCTGGGATCCTCCACCAGTCTAAAGAAGGGTTTTGGCCCGAAACGTTGCCTATTTCCTTCGCTCCATAGATGCTGCTGCACCCGCTGAGTTTCTCCAGCACTTTTGTCTACCTTCGATTTTCCATCATCTGCAGTTCCTTCTTAAAAACAGTGTGCGGGGATCGCTGGTTGGCGTGGACTGATAGTGTGCGGGGATCGCTGGTCGGCGCGGACTCGGTGGGCCAAAGGGCCTGTTTCCGCGCTGTATCTCTAAACTAAACTAAGCCTACTTGTCCATTTGACCTCTGCAGATTCATCAGCATGCTGCTCACAGCTCACTACATCTCAGTTTTGGAGCATCTGTGGATTCGGCCACTGTGGTGCACGTCTGAGTCATGGATTTGGAAAAGCAGTAGTACCTGTTCCCTGGAACTCCCCTGTGAACTTCCCTCTTTTACTTCTACTATCTTTGCTGGCCAATTTCTATCCAATGCATCTGCAGTCCCTTTTACTCTGTGACCTTCAACCCTAATGTCAACTCTGAAGCACCGCACCTTATCAAAACCTTCTGCAAGTTGAGATATAACGTATCAGCTTCACGTCCTTCACTGACCCTCTGCTACATACACGACTGAGATTATAAAACACACCTCACCTGCACCAACTTCTGCTTGTTTTCTCAAATTAATCTACACAATAAGGGCGGCACGGTGTCGCAGCTGTAGAGCTGCTGCCTCACAGCGCCAGAGACCCGGGTTCAACCCTGAATACGGGTGCTGTCAGTACGGAGTTTGTATGTTCTCCCTGTGACCGCGTGCGTTTTCCCCGGGTGCTCCGGTTTCCTCCCACACTCCAAAGATGTACAGTTTTGTATGATAATTGGCTTCGGTAAAAATTGTAAATTGTCCCCAGTGTGTAGGATAGGGTTAGTGTACGGGGATCACTGGTCAGCACGAACTTGATGGGTTGAAGGGGCTGTTTCTACTTATACCTAAACTAAACGAAATAATCTATTGCGGATCATTGCTTCTGGCATTTACCCTCCTAGCATCTCCCCCACTCTCCTCCTCTCTTTCTGTCTCCCTCTCCTCCTCTCTCTCTCTCTTTCTCTCTCTCCCTCCCCTCCTCTCTGCAGTTACTGAGTTTATCCCAGTACCCATTTCAACAGGTGTGCAAAATAAGTAATCTTCCAGTTTTAAGGCAACTTCCTGGTTTTCTGGTGAATCTACAGATGTTTGGCAGATTTACAGTTCCCACTCTTGTACTTCTCACCACAAGCTAAGATGCATTCCTTCTCGTTCAAGTTATTAAACGACTTCAAGTACAGCTGATTTACCAGCGCCTGTTCTTTACTGCTAATCCAGAGACTCACCTAGAATGTGTTGACTCAGTATGGCACTGCTCTGAAACAATTCGACACGCTGCCCAAAAAACATTGAGTGGAATGACACAAAATGCTAGAGTAACACAGCGGGTCAGGCAGTATATCTGGATAACATAGATAGGTGATGTTTCGAGTTTGATACCTTTGGGCAAGAGCGGAACTCGCTATCAAAACATGGAGGAGACGGGGGACACAATTTTTTGGTAGCCACGCGCGCATGCACACACTCACACATGCGCGTGAGGCTTCAGAGGCTCAATCCAGCGCTAAAAATCGTGATTACAAAAACTTGGGGGGGGATGTCCCCCACCTCTCAAAACATGGGGGGGGACGTGTTCCCTCTGGCCCCCCCAGGTTTTCCGCCCCTGCCTTTGGGAACACATTTAGCGTGTCAGATTACGTCCATGTATCTTTATGGTTTGAAAGGCCACTCGGCCCATCGCGTCCATGCAAGCACACAAGAAAAGCAATAGGGTGGCACTGGTGCAGAGATAGACTCGCTCCCTCACAGAACCAGGGACCTGGGTTCAATCCTAACTATGTGTGCTGTCTGTACGGATTTTGTACTTTCTCTCTGTGACCACGTGGGTTTTCTCCGGGTGCTCCGGTTCCCTCCCACACTCCAATGGCGTACATGTTTGCAGGTTGATTGGCTTGGTACAAATGTAAAATGTCCCTAGTGGGTGTAGGGTAGTGTTAATGTGCGGGGATCGCTGGTCGGTGCGGACTCAGTGGGCCTAAGGGCCTGTTTCCACACTGTATCTCTAAACTAAACTAAACTAAATCACCCTGCAAAGCACATGGCATAGGGGTTCAGTATTGATGGGGATAGAGTCTGAAGGCAGCACAGGTTTGTAAAGAGTTGGCTTTGGTAAACGGGTCATAAATTGTCCCAAGTGGCAGGACCTGCTAGTATAGTGGGGTACCGCAAGGGTCAGCGTGGACTTGGGGGCCAAGCTATTGTTTGCATATTAATGATCTGGATGAGGGAATGTGGGTGTTTTCTCCAAGTTGCCGGATCCCACATCACAATGGGGGCAGTGCAAGTTGGAGGGAGGTTTGTTGACCTCTGGACTAAGATTGGTCAGGACTCCGGAGGAATGGTTTGCAACAGACTGCAATGGAAGTCAGAAGACAGGAAGGAATGGGAGCCAGTGAAGGAAATGACTGAATGCTAGGATGCTTCCACCTATCTCGCCAATAAGGGAAGAAGTGATGAGCGCTTTTTGGGTAACATGGTACGGCGCCTTTGAAGGTAGGCATGTTTGTGCAGCAGGCAGCAAAAAAAGCGAATGGTACTGGCTTTCATAGCAAGAGGATTTGAGTATAGGAGCAGGGAGGTTCTACTGCAGTTGTACAGGGTCTTGGTGAGACCACACCTGGAGTATTGCGTACAGTTTTGGTCTACAAATCTGAGGAAGGACATTATCCATCAGAGGGAGTGCAGAGAAGGTTCACCATCACTGATTCCTGGGATCATCAGGACTGTCTTCATCAAGAAATCATCACTGGATCACTTGGTTCATCACCATCATCATCAGAATTTATCAGATTCATCATCATCATCTTATCAGAAACGTACAAAATTCTTCAGGGGTTGGACAGGCTAGATCAGGAAGATCATGTTCCCCATCATGTTGGGGAAGTCCAGGACAAGGGGTCACAGCTTATCATAAGGGGGATCATCACTTTAAAACCATCATGAGGAGAACCTTTTTCATCACACAGAGAGTCACCATCATCTCTCATCATCATCATCTCTGCCACATCAGGGTACCATCAGGCCAGTTCATTGGCATATATCATCAGAGGGAGTCAGATGTGGCCCCATGTGGCCATCATCATCATCATCACCATCATCACCATCATCCATATGGAGAGAAGGCAGGTCACGGGATCACATGAGTTGGATGATCATCATCATCATCATATCACAATGGCCATGCAGGCATCGAAGGGCATCATGGCCTACATCCTGCACCTAATTTATATGTTTCTCATGTTTCATCATTGCAGGTCATCATTGGCATGGTACAAATCATCAAAATCATCACTATCATGGGTGTATCATCAGTGTTCATCATGCGGGGATCATCGCTGGTCGGTGCGGACTCACCATCCTAAGGGCCTCATTCCACATCTGTATCTCTAAACTAAACTAAACTAAATCACCCTCATCACCACCACTCTCACATGGAATAGGTGACATTTTCATCATCAGTCACCAGAAGCACCAGGTTTGTAGCATCATTGGCATCATGGTCAAAAAAAATCATAACCATCATCCCCAGTGTGTAGGATCCTGCTCATCATCACGGATCACCATCATCACCATCAGCATGGACTCGGTCACCCAAATCATCCTGTTTGCACATCACCACATCATCATCATCACCACCATCATCATGTCATCATCATCATCACCATCATCCTGCGGTTGCCTCCATCATCATCACAATGGCATGCATCATCATCAGGTTCATCATCACCTCATCACTAACCATATCACCATCACTCATCAGGACCATGGTTTGCAACAGACATCAATCGCCATCATCATCAGACAGGAAGGAATCAGCCATCAAGGAATCATCATGAATGCTATCATCATTCCATCCCACCATCATCGCCAATAATCATCAGTGATCATGCACCATCATCAACCTTGTCATCACCATCTTTGTGGCAACATCATTTGTGTACCATCATCATCATCAAAATAATCATCACTTCACATCACCATCATCAGGTACAAGGGGCAATAAATCATCATCATCATCATCACCATCGTTATCACCATCGTTATCATCATCACCATCATCACATATCACTCATCATCATCATCACATCATCATCATCATCATCATCATCATCATCATCATCATCATCATCACCACCATCATCATCATCATCATCATCATCATCATCATCATCACCATCATCATCATCATCATCATCATCATCATCATCATCATCATCATCATCATCATCATCATCATCATCATCACCACCATCATCATCATCATCACCATCATCATCATCATCATCATCATCATCATCATCATATCATCACCATCATCACCATCATCAAGGACATCAAAGATATAGAAACCGTGGTTCATACCATTCCAGTTCCCTGGCAGTATCCAATCTCTGGGTAGAGCCACGCCAGCCCACGCAGGATTCTCCGTAATCTTGGCACGCCGATGCTATCCATATTGGAGAAGCAGGTGTTACTTGGCATGGTGCGGAGCAGGTCTTTCTCGATCTGAAACAAAGAAATTGTTAATTTCAGCAGCAGCATTTGAACTTGGCTACTGTCAAAGATAAATTGCAGACCTTCAAGGGATAGGGATAGATAGAATGCTTAGAGTGTTGAAAGCCCTCTAATGTGCTATAATCATTCTGTGACTTAGGAATGTTGAAACTGAGCATGTGCAACACACTGCAGTCTACTTTAGTCAGATTCTGTTCCCTGTTGTCAAAGGACAAATGGCAATCATAAACAACACAATAAGGTCGAAAGGGTAACAGGATATTTGCTTAGCTGTAATCGTGTGGAATTGGGCTGTGTTTTTCGGAGGTGAACAATGTATATTTGTTATTAAGAACACTTGGAAGAATGGAAAATTCTAAAAGTGCCTTCTGCACTAAACATCAAAGGAAAATTCTGTGTAGATGAATCTGTTCGTTGAGAAATCTCCTAGATCGCTCCCAGTGAGCACTGTATTTGGTGCTCTTAAATAGAGTCTTGATCATTTTACCCGATCTTTGTGTTGTGTTTTAAAGTTTTCTCCAACACTATCCAACCCAGACCAGACGGACTAAACAGCAAACGATGGCTTCTCTAAGTTCAGTTGGGTCAACTTGAGCAATGCAGATTAAGTAGTGTACACACATTGAATTTTATTTTATGTAAATCACAAACACCTCCCTCCCCTCCCCCTTTCACCTCCTCTCCTCCACAAAAAGTCGTCGAACTAGTTCCACAGTTCGCAATGATATATCCCTCTTGGTTTCACACCTGTCTATCCAACACTCAGCCTATCAGGGAACCTCCTTACCCGAGGATATCTGTTGCCAGCCCCGATTTGCCCTTTTTTTAATTCACTCCCAATTTTTGTTTCCTCTTCCTCTCCCCAATATAATCAGTCTGAGGAAGGAACCCGATCTGAAATGTCACCTATCCATTTTCTCTAGCGATGCTACCTGAGTTACACCAGCATTTTGTGTCTAACTTTAGTTTAAATATAATCCATGCTTTGGATCGGGGAGCATCTACCCTGGGGCAGGCCTCTCCCAAGTTGGCCTGGAGTTGGTCTGAACTCTGGCTCGGTTTGAATTCTTTCCACCTGATAGACGTATATAACAAATTGTAAACGGCATTGTTACGGTGGATAGCAAGAAGCTTGGCTCCATTGCAGAGGTGTTGAAGACCAGATGGCATGGGTCTATGGTGAGGGGTATGAAGCAACACTGTGGCGCAGCGGGTAGAGCTGCTGCCTTACAGCACCAGACACCCGGTTTTGATCCGACTACGGGTTCTGTCTGCACGGAGTTTGTACGTTCTCCCCATGTCCTGCGTGGGGTTTTCTCCGAGATCTTCGGTTTCCTCCCACACTCCAAAGAGGTACAGGTTTGTAGGTTAATTGGCTTAGTATAAAAGTAAATTGTCCCTAGTGTGTGTGTGTGTGGGGTAGTGTTAGTGTGCGGGGATTGCTGGTCACTGCGGAACCGGTGGGCCGAAGGGCCTGTTTCCGCGCTGTATCTCTAAACTAAACTAAACTAAACTAAACTAAAAGCCTGAGGAGTCGGTGGAAAGAGAGACACTGAAGGGCCTGTCCCACTTGCGCATCATTTGAGTGTCACGCAGGAGGCGAGCGAAGATTTTGTGCATCCCAAAATCCTAGGGCGCGGCGCGCGACTGCCTACGCCACCACGCTTCACCACGCGTAAATGATGTCGTGTAAATGACGCGCAAATGACACCCAAGTGGGACAGGCTCTTTAGAACATCGAGTGATCATGTATATCTTGGAAGCTAATCCAGTTAGAGAGAGGTGAGAGTGAAGCCACTACCTTGGGCTCCACCTCAACTCTGCTGCTGATTTGACTGTTCTAATCTCCTTCCCAGCGACTTTCAAACAAACCACTGAAATCTTATCCAGTTTTGCAACGTTACATTCCCTGCATCACAAAGGAGGACTAATTCCACTTTACAATTCGACCTCACCGCACCATGGCCTTTGCCCTTGTGCTTCTGAAAGCCTCACCCATACCTCTGTCACCCTCTTATTTCAATTTTCCGATGCTCTCTTCACCAGCCTCCCACCTTCCATTCTACCACTCGTTCAAAATCATTTCCCTTATTTCCTAACCCTTGCATTAGGTAATCTACAATGGCTCACTGCCGTCCAAAAAAAACACACTGCTTTTATGTAGTGACTTTCAATAATCTTATACTGAACAGAAAGATAATCAAAACAAAATTACACTATTAATAATAATAATATGTTATTGTCATTGCACAGAGGTACAACGAGATTTGGTATGCAGCTTCCATCCGATGTCATAACTTAATTAGCTAAAAATTTAGACACCCAGAGAAACAAGATTAAAAAAAACAAAAAAAAACAGTTAAAGGAGTATAAAGTGCAAATAAGTCTGTGCCGGGTCGATGTGCAACGTGGCCATCCGAGGGAGACAGTTCATGGGGGGAGGGGTACACTCAGCAGGGCCGGTTCAGAGCAGCTATAGCTCTGGGGATGAAGCTGTTCCTAAGTCTCGAGGTGCGGGCGTAGAAGACCGGATGGTAGAAGTTCGAACAGACTATTGCAAGGGTGTGAGGAGTCTTTATGAATGCTGACGGCCTTCCTGAGGCACCGTGTATTGTAGATGCGCTCCAAGGCTGGTAGCTGTGTTCCAATTATCTTCTGCGCTCCGTGGACGACACGCTGAAGAGTTATTTATATCTTATGTACAGTATATCTTATTTATTTATGTATATATTATATCTTATATCTTATGAAGTGCTCCTATTATTATAATTTTTTTAATTAGACCCCCTTCAGTCGAGCCGTCTGGAGCTATGCTCCTGGTAATGGTGGCATTACCAGGAGCATAGCTCCAGACGGCATCGCTCTCAGGATCTTGGGTTCACACAAGCTTCTCCACCACAACAAGGTGACAATCCACGGATTATACTGGGCCACATGTAATATGTAGAAGGTGAACAAAATTGCGTAGGAAGGAACTGCAGATGCTGGTTTAAACCGTAGACACAAAATGCGGGAGTAACTCAGCGGGACAGGCGGCATCTCTGGAAAGAAGGAATGAGTGACGTTTTGGGTCAAGACCCTTCTTCAGACTGAGAGTCAGTTGACAGGGAAATGAAAGGTATCGGCGATGATTTAGAGAGATCAAACGAATAAAAGATATGCAAAAAAGTAACAGCGATAAAGGAAGCTGGGCATTGTTAGCTGTTTGCTAGGCGTGAACGAGAAGCTGGTGCGACGGGTGGAGGAGGGATGGAGAGAGGGAATGCAGGGGTTACATGAAGTTAGAGAAATCAATAGTCAAACCAGTGGGTTGTACGTTGCCCAAACATACCACTGAGTTGTAAACTGCCCACCTTACAACCCAGTGGTATGAATATTAATGTCTCCAACTTCAAGCACCTTGGAATGCAAAAAAAACTATATAGCTATTTCCTTTATATAATATTTTCTTGTTACAGATTGTTCTGCTGTAATATATGTTTCCATACTATCAGTTGGGTAGAACACAAGTGATGAATTAGGAAATACTATTTGTATTACACAGGCTGAATAGGTTATACGGTGAATTTGATCAGGAACTAGAGAACCACTTAAAATTTACTTTGGAAATTGACGAGCAGAAAAAAAACTGCCTTGGCTTTAAACTGCATAGGGAGGGAAAAGCTGTTTCCATGTAACCACCCTGCAGTAAACAGACACATTCTCTGCTACTTTAATTGCAATTGTTTCTATTGACTGCAACGATACTCTTTTAAATAATGTAACATACAGTATTTAGTATTTGTAGCTTGCTGCAACAAACATAAACTTCTTACTATTTATTTCAGAAAATACTGTTGGTAAAAATTCCTCTGTTATCATGACTTTGAAACTCCCTAGTCCCTACCCTGTTTTCTCCCATTGACACAAGCTTTTATAACATGGTAACACAAGTTTTCTTAGGAATACATAAAGAAGGTCTAGAGGAGATTTATGTGAATGATCCTAGGAATGATTGGGTTAATGTATGATGAGCGTTTGAAGGCACTGAGCCTGTACTCGCTGGAGTTTAGAAGGATGAGGGGAACCTCAGTGAAACTTAGCGAATAGTGAAAGGGCTAGATAGAGTGGATGTGGAGAGGATGTTTCCACTAGTGGGAGAACCAAGGAACAGAGGCCACAGCCTCAGAAGAAAAGGACGTACCATTAGAAAGGAAACGAGGAGGAATTTCTTTAGTCACCGGGTGGTGAATCTGTGGAATTCACTGCCACAAATGGCGGTGGAGGAAAAGTCAATGGATATTTTTAAGGCAGAGATTGACAGATTCTTAATTAGTACGGGTATCTGAGAGTGTTCTTCCGACGCCGGAGCTCCACCATCCCGGCGAGAGGGCCTGAAACATCGGACCGCCGTAGCGGCGACTGCAGAGGCCTCAATAGGCCCGACTATGGGTGAACAAGGGGAAGATGACTGAACTTTGCTGCCTTCCCTCACAGTGGGAAACGTTGATTCCACTGTGGGGGATGTTTTATGTTTTATGTTAAATTCTATAGTGTTGTGTTAATCTTATTTGTGTGCTGCATGCTAACTCAGATTTCACTGCACCAATTGGTGTAAGTGACAGTAAATGTCCTTTGTCTTTATCAGGGGTTATGGGGCGAAGGCAGGAGAATGGGGTTGAGCGGGAAGGATAGATCAGCCATGTTATCGCAGAACTATCTGCACGTTGTCAAGTTATTCACTCTCACTCCATCACCTGTTTCGCTGCAAGGCCTCCATCGTTGGAGCTGTTTTTGACGATGTCACGGTACGAGGTTTCAGCTGTGGATAAACCGCAGCACCTCATATGGATGGAGCCGGGAAAATTAAAAAAAACATCTGGAGGGTTATGGTCTGAGCGCAGGTATATGGGACTAGGGGAGATTATGTGTTTCGGCACGGACTATCTTGTCCAGATGGCCTGTTTCCGTGCTTACATAGAAACATTGAAATATGGTTATTATATGGTTATGTTATCGCAGAACTATCTGCACGTTGTCAAGTTATTCACTCTCACTCGATCACCTGTTTCGCTGCAAGGCCTCCATCATTGGAGCTGTTTTTGACGATGTCACGGTACGAGGTTTCAGTATTTCGTTTCTTCTGTAGAGCTCCTGACAACCGCATCCACATCTGGGGAGAGACAAGCTCCATAAGACAAACCGCAGCACCTCAAAATGAGCCGGGAAAATTAAAAAAAAACATCTATCTCTATGTGTACAACCTGGGTTATAGGGTCACAGAGCCATGCAACGTGGAAACAAGCCCTTCGACCCAACTTGCCCACATCTTGTCCCACCTTACATAGAAACATAGAAATTAGGTGCAGGAGTAGGCCATTCGGCCCTTCGAGCCTGCACCGCCATTCAATATGATCATGGCTGATCATCCAACTCAGTATCCCGTACCTGCCTTCTCTCCATACCCTCTGATCCCCTTGGCCACAAGGGCCACATCTAATTCCCTCTTAAATATAGCCAATGAACTGGCCTCAACTACCCTCTGTGGCAGAGAGTTCCAGAGATTCACCACTCTCTGTGTGAAAAAAGTTCTCCTCATCTCGGTTTTAACGGATTTCCCCCTTATCCTTAAGCTGTGACCCCCTTGTTCTGGACTTCCCCAACATCGGGAACAATCTTCCTGCATCTAGCCTGTCCAACCCCTTAAGAATTTTGTAAGTTTCTATAAGATCCATTCTCAATCTCCTAAATTCTAGAGAGTATAAACCAAGTCTATCCAGTCTTTCTTCATAAGACAGTCCTGACATTCCTGACACCAGGAATCAGTCTGGTGAACCTTCTCTGCACTCCCTCTATGGCAATAATGTCCTTCCTCAAATTTGGAGACCAAAACTGTACGCAATACTCCAGGTGTGGTCTCACCAAGACCCTTTACAACTGCAGTAGAACCTCCCTGCTCCTATACTCAAATCCTTTTGCTATGAAAGCCAACATACCATTCACTTTCTTTACTGCCTGCTGCACCTGCATGCGTACCTTCAATGACTGGTGTACCATGACACCCAGGTCTCGCTGCATCTCCCCCTTTCCCAATTGGCCACCATTTAGATAATAGTCTGCTTTCCCGTTTTTGCCACCAAAATGGATAACCTCACATTTATCCACATTATACTGCATCTGCCAAACATTTGCCCACTCACCCAGCCTATCCAAGTCACCTTGCAGTCTCCTAGCATCCTCATTGGGCCCATATCCCTCTAAACCTGTCCTATCCATGTACCTGTCTAAATATTTCTTAAATTATGTGATATTCCCCGCCTCAACTACCTCCTCTGGCACCTCGTACCATACACCCACCACCCTTCACATGAAATTTTTTTTCCTCAGGTTCCTATTAAATCTTTCTCCACTCAGTTTAAACACATGTCCCCTGGGTCTCGCTTCCCCTACTCTGGGCAAGAGGCTCTGTGCGTTTACCTGATTTATTCCTCTCTTTATTTTGTACACCTCTATAAGATCATCCCTCATCCTCCTGTGCTCCAAGGAATAGAGAGTCCCAGCCTGCTCAACCTCTCCCTGTAGCTCAAGCCTTTGAGAGCAGGCAACATCCTTGTAAATATTCTCTGCATCCTTTCCAACTTGACAACATATCTCCTATAACATCTATATACTTATACTCTGATCTTGGATATGGACATATTTGTGTATTTGTGTGTGCGTTTGTGTGTGTTTTTCTCCTCGAAAACACGAAGCGCTAACGGCAAAATTTTTACATATTCCGATAGAGATTTGCCTCACGATCTCGAAAATCGCCTCTTCTGCAAATTCGAATTATTATTTCCCAAGTTCTTTATTAAAATCTGTGATATTTGTTAAAGCTAACGAGCTGATGCGCCACAATGGCTCTGCTCCTCACGGCCAGGTGCGCAGCTTTCAAACTGCGCACTCGGCCGACTGTCCGCCCCGCCTGAAGCCCAGCCACCCTCTCCCCCCCACCCTGGGCTCTAGATTGAAGCCGCTGACGAGTTACGTTAACCCCACCCTTCCCCCCCCCTCCTGACTCGCAGTCATTTTGTCGCCCCCCTCTCCCCCCAGGGTTCTGGATTGAAGCCGCTGAACACGCAGTAATGATCATATTGAATATATCAGCCATGATCATATTGAATGGCGGTGCAGGCTCGAAGGGCCGAATGGCCTACTCCTGCACCTATTTTCTATGTTTCTATGTAATTTGGTTAGGCTACCAAGGCCTCCTCTCCCCGCCGCCCCCCCTCCTCCTCCCCCTCTCCCCCCCCTCCGTCCCCTTCCTCTCCCCTCCCCCCTCCTCTCCCCCATTCCCTCTCCTCTCCCCCCTTCCCTCCCTCTCTTTCTCCCCACTCCCTCCCCCCACTCCCTCTTCCCCCCCTCTTCCCCTCTCCCTCTCTCCCTCCCCCCCCTCTTCTCTCCTCCCCCCCCCCTCTCTCTCCCCCTCCCCCCCCCCCCTCCCCCCCCCTCCCCCCCCTCTCCCTCTTCCCCCCCTCCTCCACCCACTCTCCCCCTCCCCCCCCCCCTCCCCCCCTCCCCCCCCCCTCCCTCCCTCCCCCCTCCCCTCCCCCCCCCCTCCACCCCCCCCTCTCCTCCCCTCTCCTCTCCCCCCTCCCCCTCTCCCTTTCTCTGCCCCACTCTCTCTTGCCCTCTCTCTCTATCCCCCCGCCTCCCTCTCTAGATGCGCCTGCGAGTTGGGGGCTATGCGTCAGTGGATAGGATGGGGATGGGGTAAAAGGAGCCAATGAATAATATTAATATAATATCAAGGGGGGTGGTTAGTGTGTGTGTGCCTCCGCGCGCGCGTTGAGGGGACGGGACCCAACCGTCCCCCTTGGTCTACCAACTGAGGGTAACTTTTGCACACAAAGGTGGTGGGTATATGGAACGAGCTGCCAGAGAAAGTAGTTGGGACAGGTACCAGAACAGTATTTAAAAGACATTCAGACAGGTAAACAGATGGAAATGGTTTAGTGGATATGGGCCATAGGGCGTGGAAACAGGACCTTCAGCCCAACTTGCCCACACCGGTCAACATATCCCAGCTACACTAGTCCCACATGCCCGTGAGGGCCCATATCCCTCCAAACCTGTCCTATCCATGTACCTGTCTCCTCCCCTTACTCAGCCCTCGGGCTCCTCCTCCTCCTTTTTTTTCCGTTCTTCTCCCACCCCCACCCCCACCCCCCCCCCCACCCCCCCATCAGTCTGAAGAAGGGTTTCGGCCCGAAACGTTGCCTATTTCCTTCGCTCCATAGATGCTGCTGCACCCGCTGAGTTTCTCCAGCATTTTTGTGTACTATCCATGTACCTATCTGTTTCTGAAACATTGAGATAGTCCCTGCCTCAACTACCTCCTCTGGCAGCTTGTTCCATACAGCCACCACCCTTTGTGTGAATGAGGTGAGATGGGGGCTTATGGTCAATAAGGACAGGCTAGGCCGCAGGGCTGATTGCGTGCTGTGTGGCTCCATGGCGAGGTGATACACTGGCTCAGAATAAAAAGCTAAACCAAATGGAGCGCAAATAAAAATCACTATTTAAATAAAATCTTCAACCATCTTACAGCAATATATCCTGTCTATTGTAATACAGGAAATTAGAGGCACTAATCAAGAGCAGATGTTGTGAAAGCAACTGGGACACGGTGACAAGGAAACGCTATATAAACGGAGAATTAACATTGCAGAGCAAAAATGCTCAAGGAAACAACGAGGGAGAAAGGGGAGGTGGGATAGATGTGCATATGAGAGAGAAAGAGAGAAGTCAGTCATCGACCGTCAGAGGTAAAATCTCAAGATAGGCACAAAAAGCTGCAGTAACTCAGTGGGTCAGATAACATCTCTGGAGAAAAGGAATAGGTGACGTTTCAGGTCGAGACCCTTCTTCAGACAGGAGGAAAGGGTCACCTATTCCTTCTCTCCAGAGATGTTGTCTGACCCGCTGAGTTCCTGCAGCTTTTGTGTCTATCTTCGGTTTACACCAGCATCTGCACTTCCTTCCGACACAGAAGTAAAATCCACACGGACAGAGATCAAAATATGCAATAGGTCAGGCTACAGATTGACTATCATTGGCAGAAGGGCGCGTACAGTCAGGACATGAGTAACACACTAAGATTACAGGCTTTCCTCAATTTACAAAATGCTGGAAATCCGGGAAAAAAAGAAAATAATTTAGGGGGGGTTTCGTCAGAATGGGAAATATCCTACAATCAGAACATAATCAGTTCTTACAGGGGTTCTTGGGAGTCATTGAGGCTTACAACAGGCCCTTCAGCCCAATTTGCCCAACATGTCCCATCTATACTAGTCCCACCTCCCTGCATTTTGGTCCACATCCCTCCAAACCTGTCCTATCCTTGTACCTGTCTAATTGTTTCTTAAATAGTACCTGCCTCAACTACCTCCTCCACCAACTCGTACCATACACCCGTCATCCTTTGCGTGAAAACGTTACCCCTCCACTTCCTATTGAATCTTTCCCCCCTCACCTTGAACCTATATGTCTTTGACCTGAACTGTGAACAGTTTCTCCACAGCTGCTGCCTGACCCGCTGACCCGTGTTCAAGAAGGAACTGCAGATGCTGGAAAATCGAAGGTAGACAAAAGTGCTGGAGAAACTCAGCGGGTGCGGCAGCATCTATGGAGCGACGGAAATAGGTCCTTTTCCTTCATACAGACCTATTTCCTTCATTCCATAGATGTTGCCGCACCCGCTGAGTTTCTCCAGCACTTTTGTCAACCACTGAATGTTTTCTGTATTTTCTGTTTCTGTCTTTATAGAAACATAGAAACATCGAAAATAGGTGCAGGAGTAGGCCATTCGGCCCTTCAAGCCTGCACCGCCATTCAATATGATCATGGCTGATCATCCAACTCAGTATCCTGTACCTGCCTTCTCTCCATACCCCCTGATCCCTTTAGCCACAAGGGCAACATCTAACTCCCTCTTAAATATAGCCAATGAACTGGCCTCAACTACCCTCTGTGGCCGAGAATTGCACAGATTCACCACTCTCTGTGTGAAAAATGTTTTTCTCATCTCGGTCCTAAAAGATTTCCCCCTTATCCTTAAACTGTAACCCCTTGTTCTGGACTTCCCCAACATCGGGAACAATCTTCCTGCATCTAGCCTGTCCAACCCCTTAAGAATTTTGTAAGTTTCTATAAGATCCCCCCTCAATCTTCTAAATTCTAGCGAGTACAAGCCGAGTCTATCCAGTCTTTCTTCATATGAAAGTCCTGACATCCCAGGAATCAGTCTGGTGAACCTTCTCTGTACTCCCTCTATGGCAAGAATGTCTTTCCTCAGATTAGGAGACCAAAACTGTACGCAATACTCCAGGTGTGGTCTCACCAAGACCCTGTACAACTGCAGTAGAACCTCTCTGCTCCTATACTCAAATCCTTTTGCAATGAAAGCTAACATACCATTCGCTTTCGTTACTGCCTGCTGCACCTGCATGCCTACCTTCAATGACTGGTGTACCATGACACCCAGGTCTCGCTGCATCTCCCCCTTTCCCAATCGGCCACCATTTAGATAATAGTCTGCTTTCCTGTTTTTGCCACCAAAATGGATAACCTCACATTTATCCACATTGGAGTTATGGTCTGCTGTAATGATTCCTACTTTAGCTGCACACTCACCGGATGAATACAACGCAGCTTTGCATATTTCTGGAAATATTCAACCCAGACACTGATTATACTGTGCTGTCAAATCCTGCACCCTCCTGGCAACCTCTCAAGTTTTGCCACAACGGCCTCCCTTTTTTCTGGATCATCTTCATAGTCATGGGCCGGGAGGAACTGCAGGTCGAGACCCTTCTGTTGGCTGGCTTTTTGTGCGTTTTGATCTTTGTCCATGTGGATTTTACTTCTGTGTTGGAAGGAACTGTGCAGATGCTGATTCTTTGTGTCTGTCTACAGACTGAAGAAGGTGGTGAAGAAGGGTATCGACCCGAAACGCCAACTATTCGCCCGAAACACCAACTATTCGGCAACTAAATGGTGACCACACATTTCAATGTACCAACTCGTACACGTGACAAATAAATGTATCTTGCATCGTGTATTTCTTTCCTGCATAGATGCTACCTGACCCACTGAATTACTCCAGCCTTTTGTGTCTGTCTTCATATTCATGGGCACAGGTATTATTTTCAGTTTAGTTCAATTTAATTTAATTTAGAGACACAGCTCGGCGCACAAACCAGTCCGCACCAACCCCAGCGATTCCCATAGACTGGCACGATCCCGCACACCAGGGACAATTTTACAATTTTTACTGCAGGCAATTAACCTATAAACCTTTGCGCCTTTGGAATGTGGGAGGAAACCGGAGCTCCTGGAGAAAACCCACGTGGCCACTGGGAGAAGGTACAAACTCCGTACAGACAGCACCCGTAGCCAGGATTGAACCGGGGTCTCTGGCGGTGAGGCAGCAACTCTACCACTGCACCACCATACTGCTCCAATCATATGCTTAATCCTCCTCCCATTCTCCCCATTAGAGAAGCACCGTTATAGAAGCTTTTCACTATACACGTGACAATAAATTGCCCAACGCATCACCATCACTATACACGTGGTGAAAATTGCCCAACGCATCACCGGTTCCTCGCTCCCCTTCATTGAGTCTGTCCAAAGCAAGCGCTGTCTGCGGAGGGCGCTCAGCATCGCCAAGGACTGCTCTCACCCCAACCATGGACTGTTTACCCTCCTACCATCCGGGAGGCGCTACAGGTCTCTCCGTTGCCGAACCAGCAGGTCGAGGAACAGCTTCTTTCCGGCGGCTGTCACTCTACTCAACAACGTACCTCGGTGACTGCCAATCACCACCCCCCCCCCCCTCCCCCCCCCCCCCCCCCTGGACACTTATTATTATTTATTCAAATCGTTTGCTATGTCGCTCTTCCAGGGAGATGCTAAATGCATTTCGTTGTCTCTGTACTGTACACTGACAATGACAATTAAAATTGAATCTGAATCTGAATCTGAATAAACTAAACTGACCTGAGAAACAGGTCTTGCAGCACAATTAGATCATTCTGACCACGGTGGTTGCCCGAGCTGGTCTGATTTGCCTGTATTGGCCCAAATGCAGTTGTCTATCCTGCTAACTTAAGCCCAGAGTGCACTGGGTGGAACAGGAGGGTCCTGACAATATCCTACTCCTGGCATGCTGAAGGCCTGCGCCCAAAAAATAGACACCCACTCTATCTCACTAGGTAGACTGGAAATGCTGGAGAAACTCAGCGGGTGAGGCAGCATCTATTGAGCGAAGGAATAGGTGACGTTTCGGGTCGAGACCCGAAACGTCACCTATTCCTTCGCTCCATAGATGCTGCCTCGCCCGCTGAGTTTCTCCAGCATTTTTGTCCACCTTCGATTTTTCCAGCATCTGCAGTTCCTTCTTAAACACTCTATCTCACTGGTGTCTCTGCTGACATGGCTGATTGCCAGCCACAAAACACACAGACTGGACCTAACCAAGCCAGTCACTCCCACATTCATCTCCATAACTGAAAGCAGTGACGAATGGGTTAGTGATGACACCTGCTCACAAGTGCCAGCTCATAGTATTGACGTGAGAGTCGATGACGCATATGCCCGGGAGATTAATACTAATCAACAGCATCGTGTGTTACAGCAAATACCTGGAGCAACATTTAAGCAACACCTGACCAAGGGTGGCTCTCCGGAGCCCCAGCACGACTGACAACGTAAGGGCAAAGTTACATCTGTGGACAAAGTTACATCTGGGTGGCACTGGGAAGAACACACTGTGTCAACCCCTTTTAACAGCGGTAGAGTTGCTGCCTTACTGCGCCAGAGACCTGGGTTTGATCCGGACTACGGATGCTGTTTAGAGATACAGTGCAGAAACAGGCCCTTCGGCCCATCGAGTCTGTGTCGACCAGCGAACACACCCCCCCCCTCAGCACAATAGCACTATCTTACACACAGGGGACAATGTTCAATTTTTGCAGAAGGACAATTAACACAAGCCTGCATGCCTCTGGAGTGTGGGAGGAAAGTGGAGCAAGCGGAGAAAACCCACGCGGTCACAGTGAGAACACGCAAACCCCGTACCGACAGCACCCATAGTACGGATCGATGTAAGGCAGCAACTCTACCGCTGCTGAGCCAGTCTGTATGAAGTTTGTACGTTCTCTCTGTGACTGCATGGGCTTTCTCCGGTTTCCTCCCCCACTCCAAAGAAATACAGGTTTGCTGGTTAAATGTTTTCTGTAAAAATTGTAAATGGTCCCCGGTGTGTAGGATAGAATAGTATAAATTTTGAATAGAATAAATTTTATTAGCAAAGTATGTATACGTACAAGGAATTTGCCTTGGTGCTTTGCTCGCAAGTAACACACGATATACAGTAGACAATAAAAAATAAAACATTAGAATATAAATATGTGGAAATAAAATACCAGAGTAAAAAAAGGGTAGACTTTTGGCTGTTGTTGAGCTACTGCTTGTGGGAAAAAGCTGTTTTTATGTCTGGCTGTGGCGGCTTTGACAGTCCGGAGTCGCCTTCCAGAGGGAAGTGATTCAAAGAGTTTGTGGCCAGGGTGAGAGGGGTCAGAGATGATCTTACCCCCTCGCTTCCTGGCCCTTGCAGTGTACAGTTCGTCAATGGAGGTAAGGTTGCAGCCAATAATCTTCTCGGCTGATCGAACGATGCAGATGTCGTGCTTGGTGGCTGAGCCAAACCAGACCATGATGGAGAAGGTGAGGACTGACTCTATGATAGTTGTGCTAGTTTACAGGTGATTGCTGGTTGGCACAGACACAGTGGGCCGAAGGGCCTGTTTCCATGTTGTACAGGTGCACAACCTTTTATCCGGTGTTCCGGAAACCGAAAAACTCCGAAAACCGGCCATTTTTTCCAGATGTCGTCTGCGCACCAAAGCTCGCGTTTGGCGCCAAACTTGACCCGAAACGACCCACGGTCAACCCAGGTCTGTACTACTGTAGCGGCTGCCTCCTCCCCGGAGACCGGGAGACGCTTAAACATCTGTAAATCATTGCTTAAATGTTAGTCAGTTAGTTTGGAGGGCTTTTATGTGAAGGGGGGGTGAAGGGGTAAACTTTAATTCTTAGTCCCCTACCTGGTCGGAGAGGCGGGGAGCGGTCAATGCCTTACCGGGTCGCCGTGCAGTAAGCTCCGCAGCGCTGTGGCCGGTGGGGCAGCGGGCAGCGCCGGTTGTAGCTCCGACCCCGGCAACTCTACCCCTGGCTGCGAGGCGCTCCAAATCCAGCGCGGCCCGCGGCCGGACGCCCCAGCTCCGCGAATGTCGGGAGTCGGCGGCGTCGCAGCGCTGGGATACCAGCGGGGAGCGGGCAATGCCTTACCGGGTCGCCGTGCGGCAAGCTCCGGAGCGCTGTGGCCGCCGACCCAACGTTCGCGGAGCGTCGCTGGATTTGGAGCCGCGCAGCCAGGGGTAGAGTTGCCGGGGTCGGAGCTCCAACCGGCGCCGCCCGCGGCCGGACGAAGCCCCCAGCTCCGCGAGGTTGGGAGTCGCCGACCAGGTAGGGGACTAAGAATTAAAGTTTCCCCCTTCACCCCTACTCCACCACCACCACATAAAATCCCTCCAAACTAACTGACTAACATTTATGCAATGATTCTCCCGGTCTCCGGGGAGGAGGCAGCTGCTCCAGACTTTTCAAGCCGCCCGCGCTACCTACCTAATCTACGCTAAAAATCTTCCATTCGGAAATCCGAAAATGTCCGAAATCCAACAAGTGTCTGGTCCCAAGGCTTTCGGATAAAAGGTTGTGCACCTGTATCTCTAAAGTTTCTCATTAAGGTCTATAACATTACATTAAAAATAAGATTGGGCGACACAGTGGGGCAGCTAGTTAGAGCTACTGCCAACAATGCCAGAGGGCAGAGTACCCAGAGGAAACACATGCAGTCACAGGGAGAACGTGCAAACTCTGCACAGATAGCACCGGAGATCCTCATCCTGATTTATGGTGCTGTCTGTGCAGAGTTTGTACAATGGGTTTCCTCCGGGTGCTCCGGTTTCCTATTACATCCCAAAGCCATGCGTGCTTGTGGGTTAATTGGCCTCTGTAAATTGCCCCAGAGTGCGTAGGGTGTGTAGGCTGTGAAATGGGATAACATAGAACTAGTAGGAATGGGTGATCGATGGTTGGCGTGGACTCAGTTCCCCATGTTGTCTCTTTCAATCAATTAATCAATTAAACCTATACAGCATACATGGCCATGACTATCTACTGCCTCAACAACAATTCAATAGTCCTACTCCTTGCCACATTCTGCAGCGTTGAGCTCCACTGACATTTCTTCCGATGATATCTTGGCTCAGGACATTCTTGAGTAGAATGTGAACGACAAACCTGAGTGCCTTGACTAATGGTGGGTCAGTTTAGTTTAGCGATACAGCGCAGAAACAGGGACTTTGGCCCACCGAGTCTGCACCGACCAGCCATCCCTGCACATTAACACTATCGGGACAATTTTACACATACACCAAGCCAATTAACCTACAAACCTGTACGACTTTGGAGTGTGGGAGGAAAACTACGATCTCGGAGAAAACCCACGCAGGTCACGGGGAGAACGCACAAACTCCCTACAGACAGCACCCGTAGCCAAGATTGAACCCGGGTCTCCGGCGCTGCAAGCGCTGTAAGGCAGCAACTCTGTTGCAGCGCCACTCAGTTACATCCGGCCATCCCCAATCCACCATTGATGGAAGCCACTCCCCGGGGTGATGGTCACCATTTCAAATTAGACACCTGGTATTGGTCCTGTTACCACTACATCATTATAACATCAATTCTTCTGTCACCAACAGTGGAAAAACATTGCCACTAGACCTAAAGGGCCTGTCCCACTTACGCGATTTTTTTGGTGACCTGTCATAGTCGCAGCTGGTGGCTGAAAAATGTCAAAATGTTGAAAATCCAGCGGCGACCAGAAAAAGGTACGACTCTTTGGGCAACTACTCATGACCATACAGGCGTCACCCCGAGACATGTCGACACGTGATGCCTGTCTGGTCGTGAGTAGTCGCCTAAAGAGTAGTACCTTTTTCTGCATGTTGAACATGTTTTCAACATGTTGAAATTTTTCAGTGACCTGCTGCGAATATGACGGGTGCCGGCAGTCACCGAAAAAAATTGCCTAAGTGGGACAGGCCCTTAATAATTTTATATGTTCCGATAAAATCCCCTCTCGTCCTCTAGAGGTGTGAGTAGTGGGAGAGAGTGATCATCAACAGGAGAGAAGATTGAAAGCAGATCACAGCATCAGCTGAACATACAAGCTAAAGGTCAGGAGCTAAAGGTCAGGCGTACCTGGGGCCGCAAGGTGTGTGGGATTCCGGCGAGCACCAAGGATCGCAGTTTCTGGGAGCGCGGCAACACCACGTCGATTTTATCCCAGGTCAAATCGCCAACGTCGTGATTGTGCGTGAACTCGAGGTGCGCCTGCCATCGCAGTCTCTGCTGCGGGTCTTCCGTGATCCCGAGGACCCTCCTGTGATTTGTTTCACCTCCATCTGGCAAAATGCAACACAGGTGGGTCAGTATGGTGGGTACTCTCCGTGTCATCAATGGATCTATCCGTGGCTGAATCCATCCAAATGTTGCTGCTCTGCCCCAGTACCCTGTCATACAGCATGGAAACCTTCAGTTGGCTTACCCATGCCAACCAAGGTGCCAATAGACAATAGACAATAGGTGCAGGAGTAGGCCAGTCGGCCCTTCAAGCCAGCACCGCCATTCAATGTGATCATGGCAGATCATCCCCAATCAGTACCCCGTTCCTGCCTTCTTCCCATATCCCCTGTCTCCGCTATCTTAAAGAGCCCTATCTAGCTCTCTCTTGAAAGTATCCAGAGAACCTGCCTCCACTGCCCTCTGAGGCAGAGAATCTCACAACTCTCTGTGTGAAAAAGTGTTTCCTCGTCTCAGTTCTAAATGGCTTACCCCTTATTCTTAAACTGTGGCCCCTGGTTCTGGACTCCCCCAACATCGGGAACATGTTTCCGGTCTCTAGCCTGTCCAAACCCTTAATCTTATATGTTTCAATAAGATCACCTCTCATCCTTCTAAATTTCAGAGCTCCATTCTCTCATCATATGACAGTCCTGCCATCCCGGGAATTACCCCTTATTCCTAAACTGTGGCCCATGGTTCAATCTACACTCATCCTATCAACACTCATCCCCGTTTATTCCACATCCCTCTAAACCTTTCCTATCCATGTACCTGTCCAAATATCTTTTAAATATTGTTATAGTTTTTGCCTCAACTACCTCCTACAGCAGCTCATTCCACATACTCACCAACCTCTGTGTGGAAAAGTTATCCCTCAGATTTCTATTCAATCTTTCCCCCTCACCTTAATCCTAGGTCCTCTGGATCTTGCATTACCTACCCTGGGTAAAAAACTGTGCATTTACTCTATCGATTCCCCTCATGATCTTATACACCTCTATCCTTCTACACTCCCAAGGGATACAGTAATAGCCTGCCCAATATCTCCCTTTAGTTCAGCCCCTCGAGTCCTGGCATCATCCTCGTCAATCTTCTCTACACTCTTTCCAGCTTGACAACATCGTTCCTACAGCAGTGAGAACAAAACTGAACACTGTACTCCAACTGGGGCCTCATCAACATCTTGGAGCTACAACATAACATCTCAACTTTTGCACAATACAACGTTCAAAGTTCAAAGTAAACTTCATTGTCAATTCAATTATGCAACAGTAGTTACACAGAGGATCGAAATTACGTTTCCCCATACTCCAAATGTGCAAGTAATATTAAAAACACAGACAGACAACATACCAATAAAAATAGACAATAGACATACATTATTTAAAATATTAAAATATGCATAGTATGCCAAAATGTAGCAAAATCTTTGAGGTATTTTAACAAGGGTGCAACAATGAAAGGTGCAATGTAGAAAAAGTGCAAATTTCATACTGGAGACATTGAGCCAAAGTTATTTTCACAGTTTGTTTGTCTTTGTTTGGGTACTGTTCATGGAATTTTCTTAAGAGTGTTGAGTAGTCTGATGGCCTGAGGGAAGAAGCTGTTTTTGAATCTGGTGGTTTTGCTCCGCATGCTGCGGTAGCGCTTACCGGAAGGTAGGAGGGTGAACAGTTTGTGTGCTGGGTGGGTGGTGTCTTTGATAATATTGCTTACTCTCTTGTGACAGCGAGATGCGTATAGGTCCTGGATTGCTGGTTGGGGTGATCTGGTGATCTTCTCCACTGTCCTCACCACTCTCTGTACTGATAGAGGCCAATGCACAGAACGCCTCCTTGATCACCTTATCTACTGTTTTAAATATCTGGGAGTCCACATCTCCAAGGATATGACATGGGCATCACACGCCTCAGCACTCGTGAGTAAGGCAAGGCAGCGCCTTTACCACCTCAGGCAATTGAGGCAATTCAGAGTGTCTCCGAGGATCCTCCAGTGCTTCTACGCAGCGGCGGTGGAAAGCATCTTGTCCGGGAACATTACCATCTGGTTTGGGAATTGCTCTGCCAAGGACAAGAAGGCTCTGCAGAGAGTAGTGCGTTCGGCCGAACGCACTATGGGAACTTCACTCACCTCCCTGCAGGAACTATACAACAGGAGGTGCAACTCCAGAGCAAATAAAATCATGGGAGACCCCTTCCACCCCTGCAACGGACTGTTCCAGCTGCTACGGTCAGGCAAACGCCTCCGTTGCCATGCGGTGAGAACGGAGAGGTTGAGAAGGAGTTTCTTCCCAGAGGCAATTCGGACTGTAAACGCCTATCTCACCAGGGACTAACTCTACTGAACGTTTTTTTTCCTTCTATTATTTATTATGTAAAAGAATATGTGTGTTATGATTGTGTTTATAATTTGTTTGGTTGTTTTGTTGTTTGTCTTTTGCACAAAAGTCCGCGAGCATTGCCACTTTCATTTCACTGCACATCTCGTATGTGTATGTGGCAAATAAACTTGACTTGACTTGACTTGACTACCTGTGACGCCACTTTCAGTGTGGGCATTGTGGTCACTAGAGAGGGGAAAGATGTAAAAGGAGCCTGATGGACAACTTTTTCAGAGGATGGTGGGAGGAAGTGGAAAGAAGCAGGTACAATAACAACATTGGGAAGACACTTTGATAGGTACATGGATAGAAAATGTTACAGAAAAATATCGGACAAGTGCAATTAAAAAGGATTGCCAAGCAGGTAACAAGTACTGGCAGAGATAGGCAAATTCTTGATTAGAACGGGTGTCAAGGGTTACGGGGAGAAGGCAGGAAAATGGGATTAGGAGGCAGAGATCATGATAGACTCGATGGGCCGAATGGCCTAATTCTACTCCTATAATGTGAACATCTTGGTTAATGTAGCATGTGCAGTTGTGTTGAAGTGACTGTATAACTATATGACTCTATTACAGTAGGTGTTACTGCCTCCAGTGTACCGGGGTCAATCTTGACCTTGAGTTTCATCTATGTGGAGTTTGCATGTTCTCCCGACGACCATGTAACTTTCTCCCCCAAGTGCTTAGACTTCGGCTAACATCCCAAAGTCTCGACGGAACATTAATCCTATTGTGGCCCAGTGGCAAAATAATTAATGAGGATTTATGTGGGAGAGAGTAAATTGAAGAGTTCCAGGAAAAGTAGATGAGGAATGGAACTATAAGGACAGCTCTGCTGGCCCCGATGGGCGAACCTCTTTGTTCTGTTTTGCAACAATAAAATCCTTTCTCCTTGTCAAATCATTTAGTCAATTAAGGGTGGCAAGGTGGTGCAGCGGTAGAGTTGCTGCCTTACAGCACCAGAGACAAGGGTTCCATCCTGACAATGGGATCTGTCTGTATGGAGTTTGTACGTTCTCCCTGTGACATGCGTGGGTTTTCTCCGGGAGCTCCAGTTTCCTCCCACACTAAGGGCTAGTGGAATCAAGGGATATGGGGAGAAGGCAGGCACGGGTTATTGATTGGGGACGATCAGCCATGATCACAATGAATGGCGGTGCAGGCTCGAAGGGCCAAATGGACTCCTCCTGTACCTATTTTCTATGTTTCTATGTTACTCCAAAGATGTGCAGGTTTGTAGGTTAATTGGCCTGGTATAAATGTAAATTGTCCCTAGCATGTGTAGTATTGTCTTAGTATGTGGGGATCGCTGGTCGGCAGGGACCCGGTGGGCCGAATGGCCTGTATCTGCGCTGTATCCCTGAAACTTAATTTTTAAACTAAAACTAAGCTCATAGTCATAGTGCTATTGGCACGGAAACAGGCCCTTCAGCCCACCTTGTCCATGTCAACCAATTTGATATTCTAGGCTAGTCCCATTTGCCTGCACTTGTCCAAATGCTCTCTCAACCCGTCCCACTAATATATCTGCCAAATGTCTTTTGAAAGTGGTACATTTTGTTTGGAAACTGCTCCCATGAAGTGAATTTGAAGGGGTTACTGCGTTAAGCGGGAGTGGTCGCTGGTGTTGGAGGCAGTGGTGGACAAGCAGAGGGCCCAGGCAAGTCCAACAGGTAGCAAAAATGTGCCATTACCTTCCTTGTCGATGCGAAATCCAAACTCGTCGTACTGGAACTCTGGGTGTGGTACAGATTCCTCCTGAAATAGAAGCAGTGGGTGAATTCCACTCCATGTTTCCAACACATGCTAGTAACTGGGCACTGGAGAACCTCCCCGCCCGTAGGTAGACAGTAGGAAATCATTTGCCCTAGGGGCAGCACGGTGGGATAAGTAGCAGCACGGTGGTGCAGCGGTAGAGTTGCTGCCTCACAGTGCCAGGTTCGATCCTGACTACAGGTGCTGTCTGTACGGAGATTGTACGCTCTCCCCCTAACCTGTGTGGGCTTTCTCCGGGATCTCCAGTTTCCTCCCACACTCCAAACACGTGCCGGTTTGTAGGCTAATTGGCTTGGTTAAAATTGTAAATTGTAAACAGCAAGCAGTCAAATTTAAAAGAGAATTTTCCCAGCAGAATAAAGTCTGGGAAAATTCTCTAGTAAATCTCCATTTTTAATTTACAAATCAAACTTGATCAAACTCTTTCATCCCTAGTGTGTGCAGGGTAGTGCTAGTGTGCGGGGATCACTGGTCGGCGCAGACTCGGTGGGCCGAAGGGCTTGTTTCCACGCTGTATCTCTACACTAAAGTAAAGTAGAAGCTTCTCAAATAGAGGACGTAGGGGTTAGAGACTCTCAAAACGTTTAAAAAGCAAATGATGAGCAGCTGAAGTTATTTTTCTCAGGGTGGGGGAATCAAGAACCGGGGGGCAAAAGTTTAAGGTCAGAAGGGAAAGATTTAACAGGAACCTGAGGGGGAATTTTTTCCCCCCAGTGTAGTGGGTATATGGAATGAGCTGCCAGAGGAGGCAGTTGAGCAAGTACTATTTGAACATTTAAAAGACATTTGAACAGGAAAGGTTTACAGGGATACGCGCTAAACGCAGGTAGGTGGGACTAGTGTCATGTAGATGGGGCATCTTGGTCGGCATGGGCAAGTTGGGCCGAAAGGTTTTGTTTCAACACTGTAAGTTATATAAGCCTGTGAACCATAATATTACAGTAGATGGGCATCTGGTGGTCCGCATGCTTTTGCGCTGTGTGTCTATTTAGCTGTGCATCGATAGAGAGACTGCAGGCGATAAGACAGCCCAGAGACAGTAAATGGGCCAAAAGGTCACGTGTTGCTTGACCTTCTAGTTGGCGACACACAGAGTTTATGAGGCACAGGATAGAGAGGGGCAATTAACCAGATGAACAATCCTTTAACCCCTCATGTGTGAATGCCCCAGTGACAAATGCATCCCACCTACATGGAGAGAGTATCTTCTGCATCAAAGCCACAACTCAATGGAAGATTGTGCATGCAGGCTGCATCTTCACATGCGTGTGTCTAAACTAGTACATTCATTGCTAGCTGCCGACTGTTGTTTAACAACGCCCAGCTGAATGAACTGGACAAGAGCCTGGCATAGTCGGCAGCGCTCGAGGGGGTGTGGGTGTCGGACTCTGAGGGGAGGGGAACAGAGGTGCTTTGTTGTATGAGGAGATGTGGTTCTACCCAGGACTCCCTTGGAGCAAAGAAACAAATGTGCAGGTCAAGAGGACAGGGGTTAGGTGGGAGAGATAAACCAGCCATGATTGAATGGCCGAGAAGACTTGATGGGCCTAATTCTGCTCCTAGACCTAATGACTTAGGACCTGATGAGAGTGGACAGGTATACCCCAGGGCAAAATGGTCGCTCAAAAGTGAACCGAAAGGGTTAACGAAAAGGTGACCCTTTCCACCAGTAGCTCTTTTAACCGCCCTTTAAGCTGCTTGGTTTTAAAGTGATGAATTACACCCCAAGGGCTCTTACGCTGAGCGCTGATGGATTCCATTCTTTCCTTTTTATACAGGTGATGACAACTTTTGAAACGTTAGACGTTCTGCAAGAGATCTGGCAGTTTCCAGTTACATTAAGAAAGAAAAGCTGGCATCTGCAAGCATTCTGCATTGTGCCGATGTGCAGGATGTCTTGTTATTTGTACGCACGCGCTTACAAATGGGAATGGGAATAATCAGATGGACGGGTGTTTGTTACCAATTATCGACAGAAGTATCACACACCATTCAGGAGATAATGTCTTCCCTTGGCTGAGGCTCATCTAGTTACGGGAAATAATGATGAGTGCCCAATAGACAGTGGTAAGCAATTCAGTTCAGTTTAGTTGATTGTCAGGTGTACCGAGGTAACAGTGAATAGCTTTTGTTGCATTTTATCCAGTCAGCGGAAAGACGATACATGTATGTTCACAAGGGAATAACATTTAGTGCAAGGTAAAGCCAGCAAAGACCGATCAAGGATAGTCAGAGGTAGACAAAAATGCTGGAGAAACTCAGCGGGTGAGGCCGCATCTATGGAGCGAAGGAAAAAGGCAACGTTATTTGTTTATTAAATGCTGTTTCTCCAGCATTTTTTGTCTACCTTCAATTTTCCAGCAGCTGCAGATCCTTCTTAAACAAGGATAGTCAGAGGGTCACCAACGAGGTAGATAGTAGTTCAGCATTGCTCTCTGGTTGTGGTAGGATGATTCAGTTGCCTGATAACAGCTGGGAACAAACTGTCCCTGAATCTGGAGGTGTGCGTTTCCACACTTATGTACCTTTAGCCCGATGGGAGAGAGGAGAAGAGGGAGTGGCCGGGGTGCGACTCGTCCTTGATGATGCTGCTGGCCTTGGCGAGGCAGCGTGAGGTATAAATGGAGTCAGTAGAAGGGAGGTTGGTTTGTGTGAAGGTCTGGGCTGCGTCCACAATTCGCTGCAATTCCTTAAGGGCCTGTCCCACTTATGCGACCTTGGCTCGCAAATTACGCGACCTCGTGGTCGCTTGAGGCGTACGGTCACTGTATGGCTGCGCGGGGCCATTTCCACTTAGAAGCGCGGAGGGGTATGGAGTTGTGTGGGGCTAGTCCCGACATAGCGCGGGGCTCCAAAATTCCTGCAGCGACCGAAATCTTCGCGTGCCAACGGCCTGTCGGCCTGCGTACGCACGCAGGCGTATTGTGGTCGTACGCAGCGTCTTGACGGCATACACGCAGCGCCTTGACAGCGTACGCCTAGCGCGTGGCATTGCGTGATGACGTCACCGCCCGACGCCGTGCAACGCCCAAATTTATTCGGTCCGCCTCCTGCCCAGCTGATTTGTAAGCATGACGTAAATTAAGTCACACGTGAACTTCGCTTCCGGTTTGTACCTAACGCACGCAATCACATGCAAGTGAGACAGGCCCTTTACGGTCTTGGATGGAGCTGTTCCCAAAGCAAGGTGTGATTTGTGATAAAATGCCTTCTATGGTGCTAATGCAGGGTGTAACATCATGCACTACAATTAATGCTTTCCATCACACCTACCCACGGCATTTGGGCACTCCTACATAGCCTACACACATGTGGGAGACCTCATGTACGTCAGTGCTACAGACAAACTACGTGGCAGGCTCTCTGAAGTTGAGGAACAGAGAAAAGAGTTTTGATTGCAGATCTGCTTGAAAAATCTAAGGGAATGTAACAGTGATATGCAGAACCCGAGTCAGGCAACGCCGTGTTTTGCCGACCATGTCGACAGGACTGGAAATGGAGAACAGAATTAAGAATTAAATTATGGTGGGAAAGATTCTGAAACTGGGCAGTGACAGTTTATATCTTCTCCTGAGTTTGACAAATGACGCATGTTTTAGTATTTGTAGAGTTGCTCTTAGCAACGGATTTGGGCGTAGTCCCTTATAGGACTTATAATGGGCAGCAATCAGGAAAGGACAAAAGAGAAAATGATTGCAGCAGAATTATGACCCCCGGAAATGAATATTGATGTCACGTAGTTATAAGGGACAGCAGATGCCGCAATCCTGAGAAAGATACAAAGTGCTGGAGTAACTCAGTGGGTCAGGTATATCTGTGGATGGCCGGCACAGTGGCACAGTGATAGGGGTGCAGCCTTACAGCGCCAGAGACCCAGGTTTAATACTAACTACGTGTGTGTATGGAGCTTTCCATGTGACGAGAGTTTTCTCCAGGAGCCCTGGTTTCCTGCCACATTCCAAAGACATACAGGATTGTAGGTTTGGGCGAAGAAACCACGAAGAAGGGTTTCGGCCCGAAACGTCGCCTATTTTCTTCGCTCCATAGATGCTGCTGCACCCTGCTGAGTTTCTCCAGCAATTTTGTGTGCCTTCGATCTTCCAGCATCTGCAGTTCCTTCTTGAACAGGATTATAGGTTAATTGGTTGTATTTTATCCTTGGTGTGTAGGATGGAATTGGTGTAATCGCTGGTCAATGCGGACTCGGTGGGCCGAAGGGGTCTGTTTCCGTGCTGTATCTCTGATGATTAGGGTCAGGAGTATTCTTCAAACCAAAGACCCTACAGCGAGCAAGATGGTCCACTCGACGAAAAAGACGTAGTACATGGTCATGGGCAGATTCATGGGTAATCTTCGGCCCCATTCCCGTAACCGGTTTCCGTCTCCGCACCAAAGATCCCGTAGCGGAGCAAAGATACTAGTGCGGAGACGGAAGCCGGTTACGAAAACATCCTCGTAAAAATAAAAGTTATTTGGTAAAAATCTTCTCCTCATTTTCAGAATTATAATTAATTAACACAAACTGTTCCCCCGCAACGTTGATTACACTGCGGGTCGGGTCGGGTTACTGAAATGGATGAAAAAAAGGCCCACGTTACGTTGCGTTGCGTACTACACGTCAGCCCATTACATTTAGCAGGAATGGTCTATCTTGCTCCGCTATAGGATCTTTGCTTCAAACTGATTGGAGTAAGGGGGGGGGAGTAGGAAGCTGGAAAAGAGCCGAGAGGGTGGGACAAGGTCTGCTGAGTGATAGGTGGATACAGGTGAGGAGGTTTGATTGGCTGGTGGGTGGAGTAAGTGACAAAGGCTGGAGATGAAAAGGAGACAGGAGAGAAGGGAGGGAAGAGAAGTGAATTGTACAGCCAGTGGGAGGAACATAGGTTGGAAGGGGACAGAGAGAGGGGGGGGGGGAAGGAATAGACATCATGCCATTTCTCAAACTAATCTTCACTGCAATAACCAAAAATCCAAAAGGAGGCAGGATAGGCTGCCCAGTCAGTTCATCTAGACTGAGACTGCAGGGGTTAATAGAGCAGAGAGTAAATGAAGAGTCAGATGAGTGCAGGAAGGTTACACAGAAAAGCTGGAGAAACTCAGCGGGTGCAGCAGCATCTATGGAGCGAAGGAAATAGGCAACGTTTCGGGCCGAAACCCTTCTTCAGACTGATCAGGGGTGGGGGTGGGTGGGGACAAGAAAGGGAAAAGGAGGAGTAGCCGGAAGGCTGGAGGGTGGGAGGAGACAGCAGGGGAGCTGAGGAAGGGGAGGAGACAGCAAGGACTAACAGAATTGGGAGAAGTCGATGTTCATGCCCCCGGGGTGCAGACTCCCCAAACGGAATATGAGGTGCTGTTCCTCCAATTTCCGGTGCTGCTCGCTGTGGCCATGGAGGAGACCCAGGACAGAGAGGTCGGAGACGGAGTGGGAGGGGGAGTTGAAGTGCTGAGCCACCGGGAGGTCAGCTAGGTTATTGCGGACCGAGCGGAGGTGTTCGGCGAAACGATCGCCCAACCTCCGCTTGGTCTCACCGATATAGATCTGCTGACATCTAGAGCAGCGGACGCAATAGATGAGGTTGGAAGAGATGCAGGTAAACCTCTGTCGCACCTGGAACGATTGCTTGGGTCCCTGAAAGGAGTTGAGGGGGGAGGTAAAGGGACAAGTGTTGCATCTGCTGCGGCCGCAAGGGAAAGTGCCCGGGGAGGGGGTGGACCGAGAGGGAAGGGAAGAATTGACAAGGGAGTTATGGAGGGAGCGGTCTTTGCGGAAGGCAGATATGGGGGGAGATGGGAAGATGTGGCCAGTAGTGGGGTTTAAGAAGGGTTTCGGCCCGAAACGTTGCCTATTTCCTTCGCTCCATAGATGCTGCTGCACCCGCTGAGTTTCTCTCCAGCTTTTCTGTGTAACCTTCGATTCTCCAGCATCTGCAGTTCCCTCTTTAACACGAGTGCAGGAAGGTCATTTGCAGCCTGATCTTGCAGCCTGATTTGCAGGCCAAGGCAGAGTTAAGGGCTCTGCCGAGTTTGCCCTTGACTCATACTCGCAGCGTGGTCGTCACGAGGTCGTAGCAGGCCTTGATGCTAGTCGTAGGTACTCATGGTTGCGGCGTTTTTTCTAGCCTGATGAAAAATGGCCACGAGTAACAAAGGTCGTGAATTAGGTGGTGAAAGTGGGACAGCCCCTTAAACAGGACACAGAGAGCAGGCAGAAGCAGCATCAGGCAGTGAGAGGCAATTAACCAGCAATTAGCCAGCTGGACAATCTCTTCCCGCCTCAGGGCTGGCAAGTACAAATGACCCAGTGATAAATGTATTGGTGGCCTGTTATCTGTCTACTTGAAGCAAGCGTGTAACTGTGTTTTTGTGCATAGAAGAGACAACTATTTGCAACAGTGCAAAACACTGCAACCTTTTGTCATGTGCAATGTGAATCAACCGCTTGCATTTGGAGACTGGGCCGCTAAGTGTTATTTAACCTTGTTCATCTGATCGATTTTTAAACAGGATATATAGGACAGGAGTGGAGATATTTTTGGAACTCCCTTAGAGAGGGAGTGCTTTATCGCCTGGACTGCAGAATTCAAGACGGCAATTCTCCACCACCTTTGATTCAATTCGATAATTCAATGGTACTTTGTTGTCATATGTACGTAGGGGCAGTGAAATGCTTAGGGTTACGTACAACCCATATGAGTCATACAGCAGACCTCACCTAGGCAGTACACAACGTCGTCACGTGTCTGCCGCCGACATAGTTCACCGAACACTCGCATCTTCTGCCGCACAAGGCAGTAGCCCCCCCCAATCGGGCCTCCCTTCCTTCTCGGCAGCCCCCCAGCAGGTAGCTCTTCAACAGCCCTCCTCGCTCTCCGACGGCCCCCTCCACCCACCCTCCCATAAGAGATGCTACCTTATTAACATAAATTTCCCAAGCCACCTTCTTGACTAGGCCGTGATACTGGCTCTGTCCATTTCACAGACAGTACAGCCACTTTCCCAGTTGGCCCTCTGTTTTGCTTAGTTTAGTTTAGAAATACAGCGTGGAAACAGGCCCTTCGGCCCACCGAGTCCGCACTGACCGTCAATCCCACACACTAACGCTATCCACACACACTAGGGCCAATTTACATTTATACCAAGCCTATTAATCTACCAACCAGTACGTCTTTGGAGTGTAAGAGGAAAGTGTAGATCTGGGAGAAAACTTGCGGGTTCGCAGGGAGAACGTACAAACTCCACACAGACAGCACCTGTAGTCAGGATTGTACCCGGGTCTGCGGCGCTGTGAGGCAGTAGCGCTACCGCTGCACCACCCTAGTTGCCATTATCTGTCATCCTTTAGCATGCGTGCACCCATTAAAGTCAATACTCACAACCTGATCCTTCACACTCCTGCTTCTTTGTCCAAAGGGCCCAGACTTAAATGTTTATGGATGACGATTTGTTTAAATTGCAACTCCATGGGAAAACATCAACCGTGCAGAGACAAGAAACTGCAGATGCTGGTTTACAAAATAAGGTACATAGTGCTGGAGTAACTCAGCGGGCCAGACGGCCTCTGAGTTACTCCAGCACTTTTTCTCTTTTTTAACATAAACTGTGTCCATTGCCTGATCACTTCAGCAGAAGCTGCACATTATTGCAAGACGACACACCTTTGGCACTTCCATTGCAACTCCCAAATCCTGGGGATCTCAACTAAACAGACATTTGACTGGGTAGATCGCATACATCACAAAGAATATTCCTTTAGGAAGGAGATGAGGAGCAACTTCTTTGGTCAGAGGGCTAGTCAATCTGTGGAATTCATTGCCACAGACGGCTGTGGAGACCGTCAATGGATATTTTTAAGGCAGAGATAGATAGATTCTTGGTTAGTACAGGTGTCAGGGGTTATGGGGAGAAGGCAGGAGAATGGGGTTAAGAGGGAAAGATAGATCAGCCATGATTGAATGGCGGAGTAATGGGACAAATGGCCTATTTCTGCTCCTATCACTTATGAACATTCAAAGTCCTGATTAGAGATTTGGGACACACCAATGAATGATTCATCTCCTGACAAAAGCCTTTACTTCATGACTGGGCACAATGCATTGATGAGTACAGCCTTCGGCCCACCTTGTCCATGCTAGCCATCGTGTTCCATTAATTCCATTTTATTCTCCCCTTATCTACACACAAATAGTAACTTGCAGCGGCCTGCGCATCTTTGGGACACGAGAGGAAAATAGAGTGAAGTCTGAAGAAGGGTCTCGAGAGATGCTGCCTGTCCCGCTGAGTTACTCCAGCTTGTTGTGCCTATCTTTGGGCACGAGGAGAACGTGCAGTCTCCACAGACGCAAACACACACACACACACACCCACCCACACACCCCCACCCACCCACCCACCCACACCCCCCACACACACACACTCACACAGCATCCGAGGTCAGAATAGAACACGGTCCCGTGGAGCTGTGAGGTAAGGACTCTAATCAACTGCACCACTGCAGACAGACACAAGGTGCTGGAGCAACTCAGCAGGACAAACATCATCTCTGGAGACGTTTCAGTTCAAACCCTTCTTCATACTGAATGTGGGGGGGGGGGGGGGGGGGGGGGGGGGTGGTGGGAAGTAACTGGAGGCAAGAAAAGGCCAGAACCATTTTCCACCTCCAGGTTCCTCTGCCCCTTTCTACTTTCAGTCCGAAGAAGGCTTCTGACCCGATACATCATCTGTTCCTTTTCTCCAGAGATGCTTGAAGAAGGGTTTTCACCTGAAACGTCACCCATTCCTTCCCTCCAGAGATGCAGCCTGACCCACTGAGTTGCTCCAGCATTTTGTGTCAATCTTCAGTATAAACCAGCAATTGCAGTTCTTTCCTGCACCACTGTGCCCTCTAATATTTCACCTCCACCACTGTGCCCTCTAACAAGACCGAAGAACCTCCGTACCGTGCAAGACAAAGCACCCACTGAATTAGCACCCTATCTGTCACCGGGAGTGTCCCTTATCTCCACCACCGACAGTGACTGGACCATCCATAAAATACACAGGCTTCCACCCTAGGCTTTTCCGACATAACATCCTTCTGCCTTCTCCCCATAGCCCCTGACATCCGTGCTAATCAATAATCTATCTATCTCGGTTTTAAGAATATCCACTGACGGCCTCCACAGCCTTCTGCGACAATGAATTCCACAGATTCACCACCCTCCGACTAAAGACATCTCCTCATCTCCTTTCTATTCTGAGGCTGTCCTCTGATCCTAGACATTCTCTCTATATTCACTCTATCCGGGCCCTTCACTAAGTTCCATGCAAGATATATAACTGCAAGTTACCCATGATTAGGAGTGAGTGGTGTGTGTAAAGTGAACCCTCTTACCTTGGTCACTATGTCCTGCGGCCACATGCTAGGAGTCAATGCTGTGAAGGGGCCATTGCCAGGAGGGACAGCACTGCCTGTGAAAGAGATGAGATATCAGCATCAGCACTAGGTGAGCGTCAGTGGGAAGGGAAGCACATTAGCACGCAGGCTCACAACCCCTGTATGTTCTTGGATCACTGCAATATAAAGTCAGAGAAACACACAGCGAGTATTCTGCCCATAATATCCATGCCAGCCAAACATGGTCTTCAGCTTAGCCCACACCCCTGCTCTTGTTCACAGTCCTGCAGGTCAACTCTGGTGCTCGGGCAGCACGGTGGCGCAGTGTTAGAGTCGCCGCCTTACAGTGCCAGGGACCCGGACTACAGGTGCTGCCTGCACAGAGTTTGTACGTTCTCCAAGTGACCACGTGGGCTTTCCCCAGGTGCTCCGGTTTCCTCCCATATTCCAAGGAAATACAGGTTTGTAGGTTATTTGGCTTCAGTAAATTTGTAAACTGTCTCTAGAGTGTGGGGGAGTGTACGGGGTTGTAGGTTGATTGATCTCTGTAAATTTTGTAGGGAGTGGAAGAGAAAGTGGGATAATATAGAACTGGTGTGAGCAAGTGATCGATGGTCGACAGTAGGCCAAAGGATCTGTTTCCATGCTGTATCTCAAAACGCAATTGTTATTGCCCAGGTCTCCTTTAGTTTAATTTATTTTAGTTTAGTTTAGAGATACAGTGCGGAAACAGGCCCTTCAGCCCACCTATTCCGCAATGACCAGCGATCCCCGCACATTAACGCTGTCCTACACACACTAAGGACTATTTTACGTTTATACCAAGCCAATTAACCTACAAACCTGTATGTCTTTGGAGTGTTGGAGGAAACTGAAGATCATGGAGGAAACCCACACAGGTCACGGTGAGAACATACAAACTCCGTACTGACAGCACCCGTAGTCGGGATCGAACCCTGGTTTCCAGCGCTGCAAGGTGGCAACTCTACCGCTGCGCCACCATGCCGCACTGGGCCCTTTGTTTTAATATTCCCCGGGCTGGAATCTCACATTGATCCTTTCTGGTAAAGGGTCTGTCCCACTGTACGAGCTAATTCAAGAGTTCTCCCTAGTTTCCCCTGATTCGAACTCGGAGAATTACGGTAATAGCCGCTCGTGGAGTACTTGGGGCTCTCGTGGACATTTTTCAACATGTTGAAAATACTTCACGAGCTGACTGCCTTTCCCGAGTACCTGCCGTTAGCGTTACGAGCCACTAAGAGACGTCCCGAGCTCCGGCGTACCCGCTACGTACATTCTACGTACTTACGAGTTAGATTTTTTTTTAAACTCGGGAGAGCTCTTGGGTAAACTCCTATAGTGGGACAGGGCCTGAAACAACATCCGAATCTGCCACCTGCATCTTCATTCATTCCAAGTACAATTCAATTCTCACCCAGTGCTTCCTGGTGCTTGCCATGACTTTACAATTCCCAGTTCCATACTGAAATGTCCCCATGGTCTAACCATAATCACCTCAACTTTATAATTTTCCAAGGTCAGTAGTGTTATTAATCCCAAATTACATCTTTGACACTTGTAATTTCAGCTGCCTGGACCTTCAGCTCTGGAAGGTTTTCCCTCATTAATCCTGCCTCCTTACCTTGCCTCTTGCACCTTTTACAAAGCTTCTCCTGATTTCTTGCTTTATGTTTGTGTGTGATATTCTGCCTACTGAACAGCTCTGTGAAATGCCCTGGGGTAAACTCTGACATTATAAATGCAACGTGTTGTTGTTGAAGTAAATAAAAATCAAAACATTACGCAGGTGTTGAAAATCTGAAATAAAATTAGAAAATGATTGTAACATTCAGGTCTGAAACATTCATTGTTCACAAGTTCAGGTGATGGGAGAAATTAGGCCATTCGGCCCATCAAGTCTACTCCGCCATTCAATTATGGCTGATCTATCTTACCCTCTTAACCCCATTCTCCTGCCTTATCCCCATAATCCCCCTTATACCCGTACTAATCATGAATCTATCTATCTCGGCCTTTGGAATATTCATTGACTTGGCCTCCACAGCCTTCTGTGACAATGAATTCCACAGATTCACCATCCCCTGACTAAAGAAATTTCTCCTCATTTCCTTCCTAAAGGAACGCCCTTTAATTCCGAGGCTATGACCTCAGGTCCTAGACTCTCCCACTAGTGGAAACATCCTCTCCACATGCACTCTATGCAGGCCCTTTTCCACAGGCGCTACCTGACCTGTTGAGTATTTCCTGCATTTTTTTAATTGTTGTTGATTAAACAAATTCCAATTGAATTGAAAGGTCTTTGTAACAACTCAGGGGAATTCTAACTTCCTGATACAATCAGTGGGGTGGAGTGTTATTGTGACAAGCTCTGTGACTTAATATTTACATAGTGGTTCTACAAGCAGTTGCGAAAGATAGTGATATGCCAACATGAATTTTAATATCGGTATCTAAAGACCATTTAGTTTTAAGTTTTAGTTTCAGAGATACAAAATGGGAGCAGGCTCACCGAGTCCACTCCAAACACTGATCACCCATTCACACTAGCTCAGATTCAGATTCAATTTTAATTGTCATTGTCAGTGTACAGTACAGAGACAACGAAATGCTCTATGCTATCTCCCTTTCTAATTCACTCCCGACACATTAGGCCCAATTTTACACAGGCCAATTAACATACAACCCCGCACGTCTTGGGGAGGTAACCAGTGCACCTGGAGGAAACCCACGCGGTCACAGGGAGAACGTGCAAACTCCACACTGACAGTACCCGAGGTCAGGATCGAACCGAGATCCCTGGCGCTGTGAGGCAGCGGCTCGACCAGCTGCGCCAATGTAATGCCCTGAACAGCACCACAACATTCTGAGGAGTGGAGAGCGAGAATGTGTAGCCCGTACCAGAGAAATCCAAAACCAGAGGGCATAGGTTCAATGCGAAGTGGAAGAGGGTTTAGAGAACAAGTTTTTAAAAAGTGAGGATTTTATTTTTCACCGAGAAGGTGTTTTCAATCTGGAATGCACTGCCTGAGGTGGTAGAGGCTGGGGATCTCACATGGTGAGCCGAGGGGTCGTTATGTGTGTTACATGACCACGCATTTAATGCAATATGGAGGTACCTATAGTTGGTTCATATAGTTCAGAAACAAGGGAGGAAGGTGAAGATGGTGAAGGACCCGCAAACCATCAAAGCAAAACGTCAACCCAAACCCACTCAGAAACAGACAAGGAAATCATTCCCCTAATGCACCAATGGAGAGATTATAGACAATAGATTATAGCCAATAGTAGATGCAGGAGTAGGCCATTCGGCCCTTCGAGCCAGCACCGTCATTCATTGTGATCATGGCTGATCATCCCCAGTCAGAACCCCGTTCCTGCCTTCTCCCCATATCCCATGACTCTGCTATCTTTAAGAGCCCTATCTAGCTCTCTCTTGAAAGCATCCAGAGAACCTGCCTCCACCGCCCTATGAGGCAGAGAATTCCACACTCACAACGTTCTGCGAGAAAAAGTGTTTACTCGTCTCCGTTCTAAATGGCTTACTCCTTATACTTAAACTACCCCTGGTTGTGGACTCCCCCAACATCGGGAACATGTTTCCTGCCTCTAGCGTGTCCAAGCCCTTAACAATCTTATATGTTTCAATGAGATACCCTCTCATCCTTCTAAACCCCAGAGTGTACAAGCCCAGCTACTCCACTCTCTCAGCATATGACAGCCCCGCCATCCCGGGAATTAACCTTGTAAACCTACGTTGCACTTCCTCAAATTATGATTTTTGATTATGATATTTATCTGTGTGTATTGTGGTTACGGGCCAGTTAAATTGCTGAGGTATGAATGTAATTGTTTCGTTGTCGGCACATGTGACATTTAAACACTCCTGTTGAGCAATAGATGCACCAAGGGTAGCACACATGCTGGATGGCCAACACTTGGATAGGGAGCAGGTATGAGCTTTAGATACAAGGCACTGTATATGCTGGTTCGCACAAACAGGCATAAACTACTGGAGTAAGACAGCGGGTCAGGCAACATCTCTGGAGAACATGGATGGGTGGTCTGCAGGGATGCTTCTTGACCCGATGAGTTACTCCAGCAGTTTGTGTCTTTAGACATTAGAGATACAGCATGGTAATAGGTCCTTCGGCCCACCGAGTCCGTGCTGACCAATGATTACCCTGTACACCAGCACTATCCTACGCACTAGGGACAATTTACAATTTACCAAAGCAAAATAACCCACAAACCCGTCTGTTTTTGGAGTGTGGGAGGAAACAGAAGCATCTAAAGAAAGCCTACACAGTCACAGGGAGAACGTACAAACTCCATACATAGAAACATAGAAAATAGGTGCAGGAGTAGGCCATTTGGGCCTTCGAGCCAGCACCACCATTCACTGTGATCATGGCTGATCGTCCCCAATCAATAACTCGTGCCTGCCTTCTCCCGATATCCCTTGATTCCACTAGCCCCTAGAGCTCTATCTAACTCTCTCTTATCCAACATCCAGTGATTTGGCCTCCACTGCCCTCTATGGCAGGGAACTCCACAAATTCACAGCACTCTGGGTGAAAAAGTTTTTCTCACCTCAGTCTTAAATAGCCTCCCCTTTATTGTGGCCCCTGGTTCTGGACCATTCGATCCAAAGAGATGCACTACCTCAGTCTGTAATACATGATACTCATAAATCATGTAGGGTTTCTAAACTATCTTCCTTTACACCGATGTAGTTATTTAGTCCGTACCTGAAGTCATTTTGGCAACTGCAGGACTGTCCCCAGTTTAGAAGTCCCTGGTGTGTAGTCTTTGACTCAGCTGTTCAATGCACTATGAAAGGAGAAAATCTGATCAGTGCTCTGTGGAACATGGTGACTAATGCACAGCCAATATGTTTACACTAAAGCATACTTTGTAAAACAAACTGCCAGTTTCAGTACACTGCGAATAAGTCCAAGACCAGCACAAAGTGCTATACGCACCAATCTACATGTAAAATTAAACTTAGCATGTCAGAGAGTGTGGCAACAGAATAGTTTACTATACCTGAAAGGATGGATGTCAGACCATGGGCTGTTGCTGGGGTTATTCTTGTAGATCACCATCACACAACTAGAGTCTGGAGTTAAATAAAGGCAGTTATGCAGGCATGAAGGGAAAATGGCTAAATTGAACTGAAACATTAGATTAAAAATGTCAGATTCAATGCTCCAGATGTTTACACAAAGATTTCATAATACTCAATAAAGATATACAATATGAATCAGACAATAAAGCAGTAGAGAATAATGGTGAATCCAAGGATCGGACAGATTTTCACAATGAGCAAAGGACAGATGAAGAGGGAGTAGAGAGAACACAACAGTAAACGAACCAAAGGTAGACAAAAATGCTGGAGAAACTCAGCGGGTGAGGCAGCATCTATAGAGCAAAGGAAATAGGCAACGTTTTGGGTTGAAATGCTTCTTCAGACCCGAAATGTTGCCTATTTCCTTCGCTCCATAGATGCTGCCTCACCCGCTGAGTTTCTCCAGCATTTTTGTCTACCTTTGGTTTTCCAGCATCTGCAGTTCCTTCTTAAACAGTAAATGAACCAAGGAATGTGAATGCAGGTTGTAAGTAGTTCCACACGTCTTCTTAAAGCAAAAGGGCAAAAAATGAAGCACATAGTAAATGGGAGCGATGTTTAGGGGGGGGGCACAGTGGTGCAAGAGTAGCAAGTCAAGTCAAGTTTATTCGTCACATACACATACGAGATGTGCAATGAAATGAAAAGTGGCAATGCTCGCGGACTTTGTGCAAAAAGACAAACAACCAAACAAACTACAAACAGAATGGAACAGAATGGCACAGTGGTAGAGTTGCTGTCTTACAGCACCAGAGACCCGTGTTTGATCCCGACAACGGGAACTGACTTTGTAGAGTTTGGCCCACCAAGTCCGCACTGACCAGCGATCCCCCGACACTAGCACAATCATACATACTACGGACAATTTACAATTATTACTGAAGCCAATTACCCCACAAACCTGAATGTCTTTGGTGGGAGGAAACCGGAGCACCCGAGGAACACCCACACGGTCATGTGGAGAACGTATATACTCCGTACAGACGCCACCTGTAGTCAGGTTCGAACCCGGGTCTCTGGCACTGTCAAGCAGCAACTTTACTGCTGTCCAAATGGCATTTGGCGTGGATCTAAGGGTGCAAGGAGAGCACTGTCTTGAGAAACGCCGCACAGTGTGAACTTGCCTCTGGTCCTGGGTGGAGCCTCCCCTCATGAGTTGGAGTCACAGACATTTGCTGTGCAAAGAGACGCGGGCATGAAAAGGAGTCGGCAATGGGTATGTTGCCGGACCTGTTTCCAGCACTGTGGTTTCATTTTAGACTTCCAGTAACTGTATGGTTTAATTTTCACTTTTTACGTAGGTGCCTGGAGACAGACGTGCGAGGGAGTGGTGCTCTGGCGAGGGAGAGGGACTCACAGAATATTGCAGAAGATTGAGGGGGATCTTATAGAAACTTACAAAATTCTTAAGGGGTTGGACAGGCTAGATGCAGGAAGATTGTTCCCGATGTTGGAGAAGTTCAGAACAAGGGGTCACAGTTTAAGGATTAGGGGGAAATCTTTTAGGACCAAGATGAGAAAAACATTTTTTACACAGAGAGTGGTGAATCTGTGGAATTCTCTGCCACAGAAAGTAGTTGAGGCCAGTTCATTGGCTATATTTAAGAGGGAGTTAGATGTGGCCCTTGTGGCTAAAGGGATCAGGGGGTATGGAGAGAAGGCAGGTACAGGATACTGAGTTGGATGATCAGCCATGATCATATTGAATGGCGATGCAGGCTCGACGGGCCGAATGGCCTACTCCTGCACCCATTTTCTATGTTTCTATGTTTCTATGAACTAGGAGAGGGACAAGGGTCAGTGTGTTGAGAATAGGGGACTGTCAGGGATCAGCGTGTTCAGACTCAGGGAGGGTCAGCGATTCATTGCTTGGGCAAGAGCAGGAATGGGCAGCAGTTTTTGGGCAAGTGAGATACAATAGTTAAAAAGAGTCAGACCTTTGATCCAGCCCCACCTTTTATCGATTATTGTTGATCTTCTACCTTGTTGACCCAGATTCCAGCCAGACCTCCAGTGCTATCTGTATGCTGCTTACAACTACAAAAGTGTGCTCCGGTTTCCTCCCACATCGGACGGCACAGTGGCTCAGCTGGTAGAGCTGCTGCCTCGTAGCGCCAAAGACTTGGATTCGTCCCTAACCTCGGGTGCTGTCGGTGTGGAGTTCTCCAAGACCACGTGGGTTTCCTCCCACATTCTAAAGTATAGGTTAATTGGCCTCTGTACATTGCCCCAGGGGTGAGAAAGTGGGATAACATAGAACTAGTGTGAAGGGGTAATTGATGGCTGGCGCGGGCTCAGTGGGCCTAAGGCCTGTTTCCTTGCTGCATCTTTCAGTCAAGCAACTCGTGGTGGAATTAGGGAGGAATTAATCAACATGAGGGAATAGGTTACAGGGAAAACAAGTGGTGGAACAGAATGGGGCTCGTATTCATTCGATATGGAAAATGGCTCCAATGTTAAATGAATAGAAATAATTCAATATTTCGACACCATCCCTCATTCCATCCTGCAGAGTCTCTATATCCTTTAACGAGATTGTTCTACATGGATAGATACAAAATACTGGAGTAACGCAGCAGGCCAGGCAGCATCTCTGGAGAGAAGGAATGGGTGACGTTTCGGGTCTGAAGAATTTCAAGCGGAAGAAGGGTCTCAACCCGAAACGTCACCCATTCCGTCTCTCCAGAGGCGCTGCCTGTCCCGCTGAGTTACTCCTGCATTTTGCGTCCATCTTCGATTTAAACCAACATCTGCAGTTCCTTCCTACACATTTTGTTCTACATGGACATCGCTTTCAGAAAATGCATAGAGACTGTTCCCTTTGTGAGTTATTCATTAACTCTTCCGTCCCCTCCAACCACTCCCCTTCTGACAGCAGGTTCCCCAGAAAGAGCAGGAGAAGCAGCACCCACCTCTCCCCTCCCTGCCATCCTGGGACCCAAACAGTCTTGTCAGGTGAAGCCCTGATTCAACTGCACTTCTTCCAATCTAATCTACACTTCCATGCTCCCCTCCTCATCAGAGAAACCAAAGGCGTGACACAAAGGTGCAGCTGGTAAAGCTGCTGCCTCACAGCGCCAGAGACCTGACCTCTGCAGTCCCACTGTGACTGCGTGGGTTTTCTCCGGGTGCTCCGGTTTCCTCCCACATCCCAATGACGTGCAGATTTGTAAGTTAATGGCCCATCCATGGCGCGTAGGGAGTGGATGAGCAAGTGGGATAACATAGAACTAGTGTGAACGGGTGATCAGAGAACATGGTGGGTTGAAGGGCCAGACTATGTGAGTCCATATCTCAAAACTAATTTAAATTAGACTGTGCGACTGCTCTACAGAGAACTGAGGCTCAATTTCCAAGGGTGACCCTCAGTGTCCTGTCGCCTGCCATTTTAATTCTCCAGACCACTGCACCCACTCAGGCTTTCTTTGTACAAAGCTCACTGCAAGCTTGGGGAACTGCACCTCATCTTCCATCCACGCGCACTGCACTCCCAGGCATTCAATACTGAATTCAGCACCTCCATCATCCATTTTCTGACAGCACAAAATCATTCTGGATGAAGGGTGATTGATTTCAAAATCATTCTAGATCAAATGCTGGAGTAAGTCAGCGGGACAGGCAGCATCTCAGGAGAGAAAGAATGGGTGACATTTTGGGTCGAGACTCTTTTTCAATCTGAAGAAGGATCTCGACCCGAAACGTCGTCCATTCGACTCCTTTTCAGAGATGCTGTCTGTCCCGCTGACTTACTCCAGCTTTTGTGTCCCTCTTCGGTGCTAACCAGCATCTGCAGTTCCTTCCTACACTAGATGAGGGGTGTTTGACCCAAACAGTTGACTGTGTATTCCCTCCACAGATGCTGCCTGGACTCAAGGACCTGCAGCCTGTTTTCCCGCACAGTGGCATTGCATCACCTGGACAACGTTGGTCTCCACCCTGACATTCCTCGTTCACTCTGTCCCACCCCTTAATTACTTAATAAGTTTGTTTTCTCACTTTTCAAGTTCAGAGGAGAAGTCATCAAGTTGAAACATTAAGTGCTGTTTCTCTCTCCCACTGATGCAGCCGGCCTGTCTTTGTCACTTTTCAAACAGTGCATTCCATTCCACCCTTATTTTAGAGATACAGCGCAGAAACAGGCCCTTCAGTCCATCGAGTCCCTGCCGACCTGCAATTCCTGTGCAGAATCACTATCCTGCACGCCAGGGACAGTTTTACGCTTTTTACCGAATCCAATTAACCTACACACCTTTGGAGTCTTTGGGAAGTGGGAGGTAACCAGAGTACCCGGAGAATACTCACGCTTTTACAGGGAGAATGTATAAACGCTACACAGGATCAAACCCGGGTCTCTGGTGCTGCAAGACAGCAACTCTACTACTGCCCTGATCCTCTGCTTGAAAGATTTTTCCTCTGACCGTTAAAACCCTCCTACTCCTCACTGTACACCTATGACCTCTGGTTGTATACATTGCTAATAGACAATAGACAATAGGTGCAGGAGTAGACCATTTGGCCCTTCGAGCCAGCACCTCCATTCAATATGATCATGGATGATCATCCCCAATCAGTACCCCGTTCCCCGTTCTCCCCAAATCCCTTGACTGCCTTTAAGAGCTCAAGAGCTCTATCTAACTGTCTCTTGAAAGCATGCAGAGAAATGGCCTCCACTGCCTTCTGAAGCAGAGAATTCCACAGATTCACAATTCTCTGGGTGAAAAAGTTTTTCCTCATCTCCGTTCTAAAGGGCTTACCCCTTATTCTTAAACTGTGGCCCCTGGTTCTGGACTCCCCCAACTTCGGGAAATGTTTACTGCCTCTAGCGTGTCCAATCCCTTAATAATCTTATATGTTTCAATAAGATGCCCTCTCATCCTTTAAACTCCAGTGTATACAAGCCCAGTCGCTCCATTCTCTCAACATATGACAGTCCCGCCACCTCGTGAACCTACGCTGCACTCCCTCAATAGCAAGAATGTCCTTCCTCAAATTTGGAGACCAAAACTGCACACAATACTCCAGGTGTGGTCTCACCCAGGGTTCAGTCTCTGACTAGTCACTCTGTCTCTGCCCCTTAAGGTTTTGTACACCTCTGTCAGGCCCTCAGCCACCTCTGCTCCAAGGAAAACAAACACAACTAATCCACCCTTCTTTTACTGAAAGACTCCATCCCAGCCAACCTCGAGGTAAATCTCCTCTGCAGTCTCTCCAATACATTCATGTTAGGAACATGTTTGAACATCTTCTAACCAAAATGTTATGTTGTAATGTGACTTCTATGTTCTTTATTCTATGCCTCAGCTAATGATGGCCAGCATCCCATATACCTTCTGCACTCCTTATCTACCTGTATCATCACCTTTAAGACTTGTACATCAAGTCCTGCGGTTCCTTAATATTTCTTCAGGCCCTAACGCTGATGGCTTATCCTTACCAGACCTCCCAAAATGTCACACCTCATGTTTATCGGGATTATATGCCCTCTACCATTGCTCTGCCCAATTTACCAGATGATCAATATCCTTCTGTAACGTAAGACTATCCCTTCACTACACCGCCAATAATTGTGTCAACTGCATCTTAATAATCACCCCTCCTGTATTCATATCCAAATCATTAATGTACATGACAGACTCCAAGGGTCTCAGCATCATTCCTTGTAGTGCTGTCTATACGGAGTTTGCATGTTCTCCCGGTGACCACGTGGGTTTCCTCCGGGTGCTCTGATTTAACTCCCACACTCCAAAGAAGTGCTGGTTTGTAGGTTAATTGGCCTCTGTAAATTGTCCTTATTGTGTAGGGTAGAACTAGTGTACGGTGATCGTTGGACGGCATGGACCCAGGGGGGCTGAAGGGCCTGTTTCCACGCTGTATCTCTAAACTAAACTAGTACAGCCCTGGCCACAGGCTTCGAATTACAATAGCACCACCCTACCACCACTCTCAGTCTCTTATTAACAAGTACATTTTGGATCTAATTTTCCAAACTGCATTGAACGTTTTGGACCAGTTTTCAATTTGGAACCTTGTTGAAGGCCTCACTGAAATCGGAGGCAACTGAAGTGTACTGAAGTCTAAGGACATATGATGAAAGAATGGATCGACTGTCATAGAAATTCCTGGAATTTAGAGGGATGAGAGGGAATCTTATAGAAACATAAAATTATTAAGGGATTGGACAGGCTAGATGCAGGAAAAATGTTCCCGATGTTGGGGGAGTCCAGAACCCGGGGTCACAGTTTAAGAATAAGGGGTTGGCCATTTAGGACTGAGATGAGAAAAAACTTTTCACCCAGAGAGTTGTGAGTCTGTGGAATTCTCTGCCACAGAAGGCAGTGGAGGTCAATTCACTGAATGTATTCAAGAGAGAGTTGGATGTGGATCTTGGGGCTAACGGAATCAAGGGATATGGGGAGGAAGCAGGAACGGGGTACTGATTTTGGATGATCATCCACGACCATATTGAATAGTGGTGCTGGCTCGAAGGGTCGAATAGCCTACTCTGCAGTTTTTTCATTGGATCTCAGTACGTATGACCATCATAAACCAAAAACAATACAGGGCTCGGGGGTAGACACAAAATGCTGGAGTAATTCAGCTCAGCGGGTGAGGCAGCAGAGATGCAGGGGTCTGGGTGTCCGGGGCAGGGGTCGGGGGGGAGCTGGGTTCGAGTGGTCTGTGTATCTGGGGCAGGAGTCAGGGTGTCTGTGGTCTGGTGTCTGGGGCAGGAGTCAGGGTGTCAGGGCTCTGGGAGTCAGGGTGTCAGGGGTCTGGGAGTCAGGGTGTCAGGGGTCTGGGGCAGGAGTCAGGGTGTCTGGGGCAGGAGTCAGGGGTGTCAGGGGTCTGGGAGTCAGGGTGTCAGGGGTCTGGGGCAGGAGTCAGGGTGTCAGGGGTCTGGGAGTCAGGGTGTCAGGGGTCTGGGAGTCAGGGGGTCAGGGGTCTGGGGCAGGAGTCAGGGTGTCAGGGGTCTGGGAGTCAGGGTGTCAGGGTGTCAGGGGTCTGGGGCGGGGTCAGAGTCAGGGTGTCAGGGGTCTGTCTGTGTGTCTGGGGCAGGAGTCAGGGTGTCAGGGGTCTGGGGCAGGAGTCAGGGTGTCAGGGGTCTGGGGCAGGAGTCAGGGTGTCAGGGGTCTGGGCAGGAGTCAGTGTGTCAGTGGTCTGGGGCAAGAGTCAGGGTGTCAGTGGTCTGGGGCAGGAGTCAGGGTGTCAGGGGTCTGTGTGTCTGGGGCAGGTGTCAGGGTGTCAGGGGTCTGTGTGTCTGGGGCAAGAGTCAGGGTGTCAGGGGTCTGGGGCGGGAGTCAGGGTGTGTCCAGGGGTCTGTGTGTCTGGGGCAAGAGTCAGGGTGTCAGGGGTCTGGGGCAGGTGTCAGGGTGTCAGGGGTCTGGGGCGGGAGTCAGGGTGTCAGGGGTCTGTGTGTGTGGGGGCAAGAGTCAGGGTGTCAGGGGTCTGGGGCAGGTGTCAGGGTGTCAGGGGTCTGGGGCGGGAGTCAGGGTGTCAGGGGTCTGTGTGTCTGGGGCAAGAGTCAGGGTGTCAGGGGTCTGGGGCAAGAGTCAGGGTGTCAGGGGTCTGTGTGTCTGGGGCAGGAGTCAGGGTGTCAGGGTCTGTGTGTCTGGGGCAGAGTCAGGGTTTCAGGGGTCTGGGGCAGGAGTCTGGTGCAGGACAGTCAGTGGTCTGGGGCAGGAGTCAGGGTGTCATGGTCTGGGGCAGGAGTCAGGGTGTCAGGGGTCTGGGTGTCTGGGGCAGGAGTCAGGGTGTCAGGGGTCTGGGGCAGGAGTCAGGGTGTCATGTGGTCTGGAGCAGGAGTCAGGGTGTCAGTGGTCTGGGGCAGGAGTCCGGGTGTCAGGGGTCTGGGCAGGGTCTCAGGGTGTCAGGTGTCAGGGGTGTCCCTCTCTCCGGACACTTGTGTCCTCCCCTGCTGTCACTGCAGTGTGTGTGTGTGTGGGGCGAGGGGATCTTGCTGTGGGACAGCCTGGTCGCAGGGACCGACCGGCGGAGGGGGAGGGGGGCTATGAGTTACCGTGGGAGAACCGTCGCGAAGGGGCCGAGCGGCCGGGGTTGGGGGGGGGGGGTAGTAGGTGTGGGACAGCAGGCGCTGATGGCCGAGCGGCCGCCACTTACCCGTCGCCGCTCCGCTCCAGCGACACGTCGCCGCCTCACCCGGAACCACTGAGGCCCGGGTCACAGGAAGTCCGGGTCACCGCGGCGGCGGCGTTGCCTGGCGACGGCCCTCTCCCGCCCCCCTCTCTCCCCTCCTATCCCCCTCCCCCTCTCTCCCCCCTCCCCCCCCCCCCCCCCTCCCCCCCCTCCCCCCCCCCCCTCCCCCCCTCTCTCCCCCCCTCCTCCCCCCCCCTCCCCCCCCCTCTCCCCCCACCCCCCCTCTCCTCCCCCTCCCCCCCTCCGTCCCCTCCCCCCCCCTCCCCCCCTCTTCTCTCCCCTCCCCCTCTCTCCCTCTCCCCCTCCCTCCCCCCCCCCCCCCCTCCCCCCCCTCCCCCCCCCCCCCCCTCCCTCCCCTCCCCCCCTCTCTCCCCCTCCCCCTCTCTCCCCTTCCCCCCCCTCGCTCCCCCTTCTCTCCCCCTCTATCCCCCTCCCCCTCTCCCCCTCCACCCCTCCCCCTCCCCCTCTCTCCCCCCCCCCTCTACTCTTTCCCTGGCCCACTTCTCTCTCTCCCCCTCTCCCCTCCATCCGTGTTCCACCTGTCCCCCCAACCCTGCAAGAGTATTTTATTATCATATTGACAGTGTTTTACTGTCACCCCCCTTCCCCCAGCCCTGTCCCTCCTACGTCCTCCCTCCCCATCACTGCTGTGTGCCCCTCTCCCTCCCCATCCCACCTGCTTTGATTCCCTCCATGCTGCTACTGATCTGTCAGCGACCAGGCCTCCGGGGAACAGGATCCAAGGGCTCCCCACCATCAGGGTGAACAGCTTTCTCTTCACCTCAGCCTTAAACTGCTGCGCCAGGCTTATACAGTTACCAGTTCCCTCAGCTGTGGATGCATCGACCCTGCATCCAGCCTGTGCAGCCCTATAACAATTGACCCATTGCGTTCATGAGTGATAGGGAGCAGAATTAGGCCACTCGGGCCATCAAGTCTACTCCGCCATTCAATCGTGGCTGATCTATCTCTACCTCCTAACCCCAATGTCCTGCCTTCTCCCCATAGCCCCCGATACCCATACAAATCAAAAATCTTTCTATCTCTGCCTTAAAACGATCCATTGGCTTGGCCTCCACAACCTTCAGGGTCAAAGAATTCCACAGATTCCCCACACTCCAACATTGTGTTTAGCTTGTTTCCAACGTCTGTGTCTCCTATAACAATTGTCCGTGCTTTAATGGGCCTACCTGTCATTCTTATAAACCAGGAATTTTCAAACTTTTTCAGGCACCACTTTTGACTAATGGTTCAGTGGTGTGAGCCAATAATAAATCATGTGCTCCGTGGACCAATGTTGATTAGGGAAGGTAAAGAGAGAAAACTCTGCGGATATTATTGCAACATTTGAGAAACATTAAGACAGGTACAAGGAAGGGACAGGTTTAGAGGGATGTGGGCCAAACACAGGCAGGTGGGACTAGTGTAGAAGGGGCATGTTGGTTGGCGTGGGCAGGTTTGGCCGAAAGACCTGTTTCCACGCTCTATGATTCTATAAACCACCTTTTAACAACCAGTGACCCACGACACGATGCTGCTCCCACTTTGAAAACCGTTGTTGTACTCTCTGAAGAATGTGGTCCCAATCTGCTTGATTCCTCCTTGCTTGGCAGACCCGCTGTCCCTGGAACCAGCCTGGTGAATGTTTTCTACACTCCCTCTTGGAAAGTAAATCCTTCTCAGGTAAGGAAAGACAGTAAAAGTGTACCCAGTACTCCAGCTGCGGTTTTACCGAGGCACTATATAAATGCAAAAAGATAGACATAGCAGCCAGACCAGTGAGTGAGTGGATTGTCTGAAGGAAGACTTTCTCCTAGGTGAGTAAACTTCGGGAGGTTTAAAAAGAGTGGCAAGAGTCAGCCCGGGGCAATTACCTGGAAGATTGCAGAGCAGCAGCAGCCAGACCAGCAAGTGAGTGAATTGGCTGAAGGAAGGCATCCTGATAAGTTGAGTGAATAGTTGACTTAATCAGATAAAATTAAGTTCAGGTCTGAGGGAGCAGCCTTGGTGCGGTGAAGTGCGAGTCTTTAGCTCAAGAGTCTTGGTGAGGTAAAGTGCGAGTCTTTGGGGAGGAGGCTGAGGGAAGAAGGCTACACTTGCATCTGTTGTGAGTTTAATTTAAATATATAAACTTATGATGGCAGGAGTGTTATTGCAGTGCATTTGTTGCAGGATGTGGGAAGTCGGGCACTGCTGGTGTCTCTGACCACTACACCTGTGGGAACTGTGTCCAAATGCAGCTCCTCAAGGACCGAGTTAGGGAACTGGAGCAACAGCTGGATGACCTGCGGTCCATCCAGGATGATGATAGCTTAATGGACAGGACCTGCAATCAGGTCGTCACTCCAAGTCTACAGGAGGTGCAACGGGTAGAGACAGAAAGAATGGGTATGAAGTGAGTGCAGGAGACCCCGGTGGAAGTATCTATAGCGAACAGGTACACCCGGCAGGCAGCAGATAGGAGTGTTCAGTGAACTTGTGTAACTTCATCGGTGCTAGAAAGATGGCCACACTTGTGTACTGCCTCAGTAAGGGTGGCTATATAATTTTACCGGGTTGTATGCAAAACAAAGCATTTCATTGTATCTAGGTACATGAGACAACAAAGTATCATTGAATTGAACCATTGAAACGTTAGTGGCACTGTGACTTTGTTTGAGAATGAATTGAATTGCCGGTATAATAAACAAAAAGACATCCTGATTGTATTTTCTGTGTACATTATGAATAAAGTATACTTTTGGAAAGAAGTGTATATATGTGTATATATATTTCAGAATCACACTTTATTCACCAAGTATGTTTTGCAACATACGAGGAATTTCATTGGCCAGGTCAGTCATACAATTAAAAGCAACAGATCACTCAAAAAAACACATTTTAACATGAACATCCACCACGGTGACTCCTACACATTCCTCACTGTGATGGAAGGAGAAATAAAGTTCAAGTCCTTCCTTTTGTTCTTCCTCGGTCGTGGGCTTCGAGCCCCCGTTGACGAGATGACCTTGATTCCTGTAGCCGGCGGCATTCGGGCCATCCGTGTCGAGGCGTTCAGCTCCTGCATTGGGGGGGATGTCAGCTCCCCCGCGCCGGGTGATCGAACCTCACGTCGGGGCTGGTCGAACCTTCCACGACGTTGGAGCTCCTGACTCAGCCTCACCCGTGACTGCGAGCCCTTAATGGTAAGTCCGCAGGCCGCGGTGGGAGCGATCCCAGGTAAGGGATCTGCGCCTATGTTAAGTCCGCGCCCCGCGGTGGGGCTCACGACAGTCCGAGGAGGCCTCCAGCCTCATTGATTGAAGGCCGCAGAGCCCGGAGAATGTGATCCGAAAATTGATCACATCTCCGGGAAGGTAAGAACTTGAAAAAAAATTTCCCCATCCCCCTCCCTCCCCCCACATAAAACAAACTGAAGAACATTAAAACAAAAACTTTTAACAAACTAAAAAATAACAAAAAAATGAAAAAACGAACAGACTGCCGGCAGGGCGGCCAGCTCCCCGGCGCCCCTGGTGGTCTTGAAATGTAATACTTAAAGTCTCCTGGCTGTTTATGTGAATTTTGTTGGTTGCTGCTGATTTGATCTTGTCTAAGAACTTACAAGCTGTCAAGCCCTTTAGGATTTCCTCAGATTCCTCAAACGGTGCTAGATAAATGTAAAGCACGTTTTGACGTTAAATGAGTCTGATCCTTAAAATAATGAGAGACCAAAAAATCAGAGTAATGCCTTTAATATATAAGCAGTGAAACACATGACAAGGAGTGTGCCAGAGAAATTACATTGCATGTGTACAATTTAGATTCAACCCCATTTCCATAATAGCAAACTGCTCTGGTCCCCAAACCTCTTGTTTAGTTCCACGCAAAGCATTGTGAAGTAAACTGTCAGGTAATTCTGAATGAGGCCAATTAGGTGTGTTAGAATTGAATCTCCTCAGCCATCTCTGTACTGAAAACTGTCCTTGGATCTCAAATCCCTCATATTTATTCAAGAAAAGGGCTCGTGCATTGTCTTGTTGAATTGTGTTTCCAAGTACTAGTACAGCCCTTATAGGGAGGGGACCCCCCTATTACTTTGACACCATGATGTTGAATTAGTTGCTGTCTGTGTGGAGTTTGCATGGTCTCCCTGTGACGGTGTGGGTTTCCTCCCACAAACCAAAGAAGGGCGGGTTTATCGGTTAATTGACCTCTGTAAATTGCCCCTGGTGTGCAGGGAATGGATGAGAAAGTGGTATAACATAGAACTAGTGTGAATGGGTAATTGTTGGTCGGCGTGGACTTTAGTGGGACGAAGGGGCATGTTTCCTTGCTGAATTTTTCAATCCAGCACGGTGGCGCAGCGGCAGACTTGCTGCCTTGTAGCGCCAGCGATCCGGGTTCAATCCTGACTACAGATGCTGTCTGTACAGAGTTTGTACGTCCCCCCTGTGACCGCGTGGGTTTTCATCCATAGTCCAAAGACGTACAGTCTTGCAGGTTAATTGGTTTAGTAAAATTGTAACCGGTCGGTGTGGACTCGGTGGTAAGAAGGGCCTGTTTCCACGCTGTATCTCCAAACTAAACTATCTTGGTGGCTGAACATATTTCTAAGTGGTTAAGAAAGGACAGCAGATGCTGGAAAAATCGAAGGTAGACAAAAATGCTGGTGGACCTCGGCGGGTGAGGCAGCATCTATGGAGCGAAGAAATAGGCGATGTTTTGGGTCAAGACCTTTCTTCAGGTCTCAACCCGAAACGTCGCCTATTCCTTCCCTCCATAGATGCTGCCTCACCCGCTGAGTTTCTCCAGCAATTTTGTCATATTTCTAAGTGGGGTAACTCGGGGCTCATCTTGAAAATCTTGCTGTGGTTAGGTCGCAGGTGCTGAAGGTAACTCTGTCGTGGGGGGAGAGGGGGGCAAAGAAGAGAAGCAGGAGATTGGCAGCTGTTAGTTTCACTCTTCACATGCCCGCATCCCACTTGGGCAGGAGTGCAAAGAACAGGGCAGTCAGCTCAGTTGGTCATTTCCGAGTAAGTGTAGCCGAACTCCAGCGAGCTCTTCATGAAGTCTTGGTTGGCCACCACTGGGATAAAAGGTGGCATTGTGTCATCGGCACGGTGGCCATGTGGGATGGAAGGATCCCGCGGATAAATGGAGTTTCCTGGGTGGGAACGAAGCCACATCTCAAAGATCCTGCCCCATTGTTGACAGAGGTGAGAGAGAGAGAAAAAAGAACATAATCAATCCTTTGTATGATAAGTTTTAATCTACAATTAGAGAGGGAGAAGGGTAAATCGGAGGTGTCAGAATTACAGTTGAAATAAAGGACAATGGAGCCATGAGGGAGGAGTTGACTGGAAAGATACCCTAGCAAGGATGCAACAAAACAATGCAAATTTCTGGGAATAATACAGAAGGTGCAGGATCAGTTCATTCCAAAGAGGAACAAACATCCCAATGGGAGTCAGGGGCAACCGTGGCTGACAAGAGAAGTCGGGGACAGTATAAAAATAAAAGAGATGTACAAGATAGTAAAGATGAGCGGGAAGCCAGAGGATTGGGTAACGTTTAAAGAGCAACAGAAGATAACTAAAAAGGCAATACGTGGAGAAAAGATGAGGTACGAAGGTAAGCTAGCCAAGAATATAAAGGAGGATAGTAAACGCTTCTTTAGGTATGTGAAGAGGAAAAAAATAGTTAAGACCAAAGTTGGACCCTTGAAGACTGAAAAAGGTGAATTTATTATGGGAACAAGGAAATGGCAGATGAGTTGAACAGGTACTTTGGATCCGTCTTCACTAAGGAGGACACAAACAATCTTCCTGATGTACTAGTGGCCAGAGGATCTGGGGTGACGGAGGAACTGAAGGAAATCCACATTAGGCAGGAAATGGTGTTGGGTAGACTGATGGGACCAAAGGCTGATAAATCCCCAGGGCCTGATGGTCTGCATCCCAGGGTACTCACGGAAGTGGCTCTAGAAATCTTGGAAGCAATGGTGATCATTTTCCAATGTTCTATAGATTCTATAGATTCAGGATCAGTTCCCGTGGATTGGAGGGTAGCTAATGTTATCCCACTTTTTAAGAAAGGCGGGAGAGAGAAAACAGGGAATTATAGACCAGTTAGCCTGACATCGGTGGTGGGGAACATGCTGGAGTCAATTATAAAAGATGAAATAGCGGCACATTTGTATAGCAGTAACAGGATCGGTCTGAGTCAGCATGGATTTATGAAGGGGAAATCATGCTTGATTAATCTTCTGGACTTTTTTGAGGATGTAACTAGGAAAATGGACAAGGGAGAGCCAGTGGATGTAGTGTACCTGGGCTTTCAGAAAGCATTTGATAAGGTCCCACATAGGAAATTAGTGGGCAAAATTAGGGCACATGATATTGGGGGTAGAGTGTTGACATGGATAGAAAATTGGGTGGCAAACAGGAAACAAATAGGGATTAACGGGTCCCTTTCAGAATGCAGGCAGTGATTAGTGGGGCACCACAAGGCTCGGTGCTGGGACCACAGCTATTTACAATACATATTAATGATGTAGATGAAAGGATTACAAATAACATTAGCAAATTTGCAGATGACACAAAGCTGGGTGACAGTGTGAACTGTGAGGAGGATGCTATGAGAATGCAGGGTGACTTGGACAGGTTGTGTGAGTGAGCAGATGCATGGCAGATGCAGTTTAACGTGGATAAATGTGAGGTTATCCACTTTGGTAGCAAAAACAGGAAGGCAGATTATTATCTAAATAGTGTCAAGTTGGGAAAGGGGGAAGTACAACCTTGTTCATCAGTCGATCAGTCGATTAAAGTAAGCATGCAGGTACAGCAGGCAGTGAAGAAAGTGAATGGCATGTTGGCCTTCATAACAAGAGGAGATGAGTACAGGAGCAAAGTGGTCCTTCTGCAGTTGTACAGGGCCCTAGCGAGACCAAACCTGGAGTATTGTGTGCAGTATTTGTCTCGAAATTTGAGGAAGGACAGTTTTGCTATTGAGGAAGTGCAGCATAGGTTCACAAGGTTACTTCCCAGGATGGTGGGACTGTCATATGTTGAGAGAATGGAGCGGCTGTGCTTGTACACTCTGGAGTTTAGAAGGATGAGAGGGGTTCTTATTGAAACATATAAGATTATTAAGGGTTTGGACACACTAGAGGCAGGAAACATGTTCCTGATGTTGAGGGAACCCAGAACCAGGGGGCACAGTTTAAGAATAAGGGGTAAGCCATTTAGAACAGAGATGAAGAAACACAGAGAGTTGTGAGTATGTGGAATTCTCTGCCTCAGAGGGTGGTGGAGGCAGGTTCTCTGGATGCTTTCAACAGAGAGCTAAATAGGGCTCTTAAAGATAGTGGAGTCAGGGGATATGGGGAGAAGGCAGGATCGGGGTACTGATTGTGGATGATCAACCATCACATTGAATGGCGGTGCAGGCTCGAAGGGCCGAATGGCCTACTCCTGCTCCTATTATCTATATTACTAAAAGTCTAATCTTGACCGCTTTTGGCCCACTTTGCTGCGATTTCCGAGAGAACTCCGCCACCTACGGCCGTCGTTTTTGGCCACCTCACTCAGAGCCCCCCTCCACCTTCTTGGACTGGAGGATTTTTCCCATCGATGACAAATCAGAGAGATATTAATGTTTTTTTTTAAATTCACCATTCTCTCTGCTGCCCCTGCTGGAGGGAGGGGGAGGGACTATAAAACCAGGCAGTTGTGTCTCACTCAGTCTCTGCAAGATGGATGAAGCCAAAGGGTCACATCTCTCTGAGCTCTGAATAACACTGAACACATGTCTACTCAACTGTGAGTCCCCTTAATGTGGTTTGAAAATGAAAATATGGTTAGTTTGAAGCAAAAAGGCACTGCCCACAAATGGTTGTTTGTGTGCTTTGGCTTGAAGTTAAAAGGCACTACTTACTGCAAATTGTGGCTTGTGTGCTTTGGCTTGAAGTTACAAAGCACTACTTACTGCAAATGGTGGCTTGGGTGCTTTGGCTTGAAGTTGAAAGGCACTGCAAATGGTGGCTTGGGTGCTTTGGCTTGAAGCTGAAAGGCACTACTTACTGCAAATGGTTGCTTGGGTGCTTTGGCTTGAAGTTGAAAAGCACTACTTACTGCACATGGTGGCTTGGGTGCTTTGGCTTGAAGTTAAAAGGCACTACTGCAAATGCACTTACTTCCTGTTTGCACTGTATATTGATTTTAGATAAAAAGCTACCACTTACAGCTGTGATTTTTCGCCATCTTACTCAGTCCCCCTCTGCTCAGCATGTGCAGAGAATTCTTCCCATCAATGAAAAATAAAAGTGTTATTAGTGTTTAAAAAATGTTGAGAATCTCTCTCCTGTCAATCACGCCATGAAGGCCACACCTTTTCTGGTCGGAGGGGGAGGGGTTTCAAAACTCGGAGGTGTGGGTGTGGCTCAGTCTCTGCATGATGGGGGAGGGAGAGGTCACGACTCTGTCTAAGCTGTGAATCAACTGAATACACTGAATGTCTACTGAACTGAATTTGGTGTTTTGTGTGGTTTTATGGTGATTTTATTGTGGTTTCACCTTGCATGAAATGATATGAAGCTGCATTTAAATTTGGTGGCCTTGCACCCTGCTTGAAATGGAATGAAACTGCATTTGAATTTGGTGGCCTTGCATCATCCTTGAAGTGGAATGAAACCGCACTGAATTTGGTGGCCTTGCACCTTGCTTGAAGTGGTATGATACTGCACTTGAATTTGATGGCCTTGCATCCAGCTTGAAGTGGTTGGAAACTGCACTTGAATTCGGTGGCCTTGCACCCTGCTAAAAGTGGTATGAAACTGCACTTGAATTTGGTGGCCTTGCACCCTGCTGAATGGTTGGATTTGAATTTGGTGGCCTTGCACCCTGCTTGAAATGGAATTTCAAGGAATAGCCATGAGTCAACTGCCAGTCCACCAGCTGTGAGTGAGCTGCCAGCAGATCAGGCTTGAGGGACTGAGCTGCCACCCCAAGAACCCATACCAGCGCTCCAGAAAGCCCCCCCCCACTGGCCACCAATATTGGAATTGGTGGAGAGGCGGAATATTGCGTCGGGGGACCAGCCCTCCCGTGTGAACATGGGACCCAACGGGTCCCACTTTGTCTAGTCTATTGTCTATAATCTGATTTCCTATTGTCTATGATCTGAAGTCTAGGCTTCCCTTCCCTGGCTCCGAGGCTTCCCATCACAACCCACAATGGAGCACCAGTGACTCCTTCAAGTTGCAGGAGGAGGGCATCGTTCAACCCCTCAGGCCGAATAATGTCTAATGTGTATAAAATCATGAGAGAAAAAGATCAGGTGGATGCACAGAGTCTCTTGCCCAGAGTAGGGGAATCGAGAACCAAAAAGCATAGGTTTAAGGTGAAGGCAGAAAGATTTGAAAGGAATCTGCGGGGTAACCTTTTGTATAGAACGAGCTGCCAGAGGAGGTAGTTGACGCAGGGACTATTGCAAGGTTTAAGAAACAATTAGACAGGTACATGGATTGGACAAGTATAGAGGGATATGGGACAAATGCAGGCAGATGGGACTAGTGTAGCTGGGGCATGTTGGCCAGTGTGGGCAAGTTGGGCCGAAGGGCCTGTTTCAACGCTGGGTGACTATATGTCTACTGCCCGGCATTGGCTCCTGTTTTCTCTCCCTGATCCAAACCCCTCCAGATCTCTCGCTCCTTCTCCGTCTCTGAGAACTCCCTATTTCCATATCCCAGATTCCAATTGTCCCATTGGCAACTGCAGCCCCACCAGCTCCTGTGTAGTGTCTCTGCTCCTGCCCACTTACCTTGCAGCTTCTGCAAGATATTCCTTAATGTCTGTTGACCACTTGCCCCAAACAACCCTGCTCATTGTCAGAACTTGCACGATAACTTTTCATTATCCCTTGGGGCGATTATTTCCACTAGTGGGAGTGTCTAGGACCAGAGATCTTAGCCTCAGAATTAAAGGACGTTCCTTTAGGTAGGAGATGAGGAGGAATTTCTTTAGTGAATATGTGGAATTCATTGCCACAGACGGCTGTGGAGTATTTTTAAGGCAGAGATAGATAGATTCTTGATTAGTGCGGGTGCCAGGGTTACGGGGAGAAAGCAGGAGAACGGGGTTAAGAGGGAAAGATAGATCATCCATGATTGAATGACGGAGTAGACTTGATGGGCCAAATGGCCTAATTCTGCTTCCATCACTTATGAACATGTACTTAATATAATGTTAAAGACACCAAGTAAATGTAAAGTCTTACTTGTCGATGTAGGCGTGATGAGATAGGAAGAGAGGGTCGTTGGCCGAATAAGCTGCATTTGACATTGTCCCACCGCAGAAATAATGAACCATATTGTGCATGCTGGGGTAGAGGGTCTGGGGGTCACTAGGCAGCAGGAACCCTGGGAGCAGAGGATAAGGCCATCAGTTTAGCAACAGAAAAGTCATTCAGCCCTGAAGCTGAAACACAGCATAAGGCACACATGTACCACCTTTAACCTCATCTACTACATCCCAGTGTTCCCAATGTGGCCTCCTTTACATCGGCGACACCAAGCATACTCCAGTCGGTCAGCCAAGGTCTGCTGGGATCATTTGAACCATTTGAACTCCTCTTCCCATTCTGATCTTTCTGCAGGCGAATTCAATTCAATTCAATTCAATTTATTTGTCATTTGGACCCCTTGAGGTCCAAACGAAATGACCGTTTCTGCAGCCATACATTACAAACAAATAGACCCAAGACACAACATAATTTACATAAACATACATCACATCGCTGTGATGGAAGGCCAAAAAAACTTATCTCTCCACTGCACCTTCCCCCCCCCCCCCCCCCCCCCCCCCCATGTCAGAGAGTCAAAGTCAAAGCCCCCGGCTGGCGATGGCGATTGTCCCCACGGCCATTAAAGCCACGCCGGGTGATGCAAGGTCGCACACCGGGTTCTTGATGTTAGAGCCCCCGGCGTGCGCTCGCAGAGTCCCGCGGCCATTCCAAGCCGCGCGGGGCGGTGCTGTAAGGCCCCGCTCCAGGAGCTCTTCGACCCCGCAACTCGGGCGGGAGAAGTCGCCGTTGCGGGAGCCCTGAAAAGCGGTCTCCCTCCAGGGACCCGCGGGCTCCCGGTGCCGCCATCCGCCAGACCCGCAGTTGCAGCCTCCGAATCTCCGGAGGTCGGGCCGCAGCAGCAGCAGCGCTCCACCACCGCTCCACCCGCTCTGGACTCGGCCAGCTCCGCGATGGTGAGGTGAGTCGTCGGCACCAGAGCCCCCGGTCTTCTCCTGTTGGAGGCCGCTCCTCGTTGCAGCCCCAACGGCAACGGAGATCCGACAAAGAAAAGGTTGGGTCTCCCGTGCAGGGAGAGATTTAAAAGTTACCCCCTCCCTCCCACACACACACCCCAACAAAAAATAACAAAAACTACATAAAAACATAGACAAAAAATAATAAAAACGCAGACGGGCTGCAGAGGCCGCTGCTGACGAGAGTCGCGCCGCCTACCGTACACCCTTCATCACTTTCCCTTTTCCATGGGATCTTGCTGTGCGCGTGGCTACTCACCTTCCAACGTGTTGCGGAAGGATCCCAGGGCGCTCTCGTTGTAGGGGTGCGTGTCATAGATGGGCAGCAGAAGGCTCGAGCGCACGTCCTGTAGGCTGGGCAAATCGCCGCTCACGGACGGCGTGCGGCGGATGAGACGCTTGGGACCCGGCGGGCAAACCAGCTCAAAGTCCAGCTCGTGGGTGCTCTCTTCCAAACAGAATGTCTACAAGAGGGAGGGAGGGAGGGAGAGGCAGTGAGTGGAGGTGCAGAGAACCGAGGAGAAAGTGTAGGTGGAATTATTCAGAGGCAACAAAGGCCTGGAGAGAATGAATGTGGAAAAGATGTTTCCACTAGTGGGAGAGTTCATAAGCTCATATTGATAGGAGCAGAATTAGGCCATTCGGTCCATCAAGTCTACTACTCCATTGTCAGAGTGAGGCCCAAAGCAAATCAGAGGAACAGCATCCCATATTTTGCTTGGGCAGCTTACACCCCAGTGGTATGAACATTGACTTCTCTAACTTCATGTAACCCTTGCTTTCTCTCTCTCTCCATCCCTCCCCATCATAATTCCCTGACTCGTTTCACCGTTCTCCTGATTACATTTTACTGACTGTACGCCTCGTTGTCACCTTCCCATCAGCTAACAGTGAACCATTCTTCATTTTCCCTTTGATCTCTCGTTTTCACACCTTACCCTTCCATATCTCTATGTCTCCCTCTCCCAGTATGAAGAAGGGTCTCGTCGTGAAACATCCCCCGTTCCTTCTCTCTGGGATGCTGCCTGTCACGCTAAGTTACCCCTTTGCGTCTGTCTGGGGAGTCAGAGAGTGGCTCTGGGATTAGGAGAGATGGTCAGATATTAATTGAGTGGATGACTGGTAATGAAATACTGGCAGTAAGCTGCAGGGTGTGGCAGTGAGGGGTGGATATTAACATAAGTAATATGGGAGCTGCAGAAAAAATTCTCGGGTACAAAATTAATTACCACTTGGAGCGGCAGGGACTAATCAGAGAGAGCCAGCTTGCCAATGTCAAGGGCAGGTCTTGTCTGACCAATATGATTGAATTCTTTGAAGTGTATCGATAAGGGCGGTGCAGTAGATGTGATTTACCTGAACTTCAGAGCGGTTTCGGCAAGTTCCTACATGGGAAACTGGTCCAAGCAATTGTGGTCCATGGAATAGAATAGAATAGAATCTTTATTTGCCACGCAACCAGGGTTGGTGGCATTTGGGTTCGGTACATGATGGTACCGAGATGAGGAAAACCTTTTTCACACAGAGAGTGGTGAATCTCTGGAATTCTCTGCCGCAGAAGGTAGTTGAGGCCAGTTAATTGGCTATATTTAAGAGGGAGTTAGATGTGGCCCTTGTGGCTAAAGGGATCAGGGGGTATGGAGAGAAGGCAGGAACAGGATACTGAGTTGGATGATCAGCCATGATCATATTGAATGGCGGTGACCTCCGTGGTGATGTCACCGCCGCCGAAAGCCGGAACGCCGTCTCCGCTCCGAGACGGCCCGCCACAGCATCAGCTCCGGGCAGCTGCCCCAGCTCCAGGGCGCCGCCCCAGCTCGGTGTCCCGATGGGGAGAGGGGGATGATCAATGGGGAAAATGGGATTATCAATGGGGAGAATTATTAATTGAGAGAGGGCACTGCCAATGGAGCGAGAGGGATTGTCAGTGGGAGACGGGGGAATTTAATTGAGGGAAAGCACTATCAATGGGAAGTGATGATCAACAGGAATAAGTTGTCCTATAACTTTAAGCCCCTGTCTCACTTAGGAGACCTAAACAGCAACCTCCAGTGACCTTGCCCGCCACCCAAGGTTTCCATTAGGTCACCGGAGGTTTTGGTCACTCTCCCTAATGGTTGAAAGTGGTTTCCGCGTGGTTGAGGCTTCATCTAGGTTGCTGCTATTTTTTTCATCATGATTAAAACTGGCCTCGACTAAAAATAGGTTGCCGTTTTAAAAATCGATCATTTTTAGTCACAGGTCTAGTCCGAAGTCGGTTTTCGTCATAGTCGAGGAAGGTTTTCAACATGTGCGTGGGAGGTGGTAGGAGGTTGCAGGTCACCTCGACCTTGATTTTTTTTTGGGTTGCGGGCAAGGTCACTAGAGGTTGCTGTTTCGGGCTCCTAAGTGGGACAGAGGCTTTAGGCTGTGCATGCCATACACAAGAGGAACAAGATGATCAGCGGGCTAGAGTATTATCAATGGAGATGGGATCAATGGGGAATATCAATGGAGAGGGGCCTTTATCAAAGGGGAAGTATTAAATTGCGGGAAGGCACTGTCAACTGGAAGGATCAATGGGGAGGGGGTTATTAATGGGGAATGGGATAAATTAGGCCGGTGACAGTGGCACAGGGTAGAGCTACTGCTTTACAGCACCGGAGACCCGGGTTCGATTCCGACTACGGGTGCTGTCTGTATGGAGTTTGTACGTTCTCCCTGTGACCTGCATGGGTTTTCTCCGAGATCTTCGAATTCTTCCCACACTCCAAAGAAGTACGGGTATGTAGGTTAATTGGATGTATGTTTGTATGTGTAAATTGTCCCTAGTGTGTGTAGGATAGTGTTAATGTGCGGGGATCGCTGGTAGGAGCGGACTCGGTGGGCCGGAGGGCCTGTTTCAGCTCTGCATCCCTAAACTAAACTACAGTTATAACTAATTGGGAAATGGGGATTATCAATAATAATAATAATATAATATAACTTTAATTGTCATTCAGGTATACACATAGACACAGTGCACATTGAACGAAATTTCGTTGCATTGACTCTTCAAAGTAGCAGCAGAATATAACATTTATATCAGGCGATCAGTAAAGGTGCTTAGTGTGTCCATAAAAAGTGCTTCATGTGCATAGTTCTGTAAAATAGATCGCTATCGCTATCGCTATCGCTATCGAGAGTCAATGCTGCCGCAGCCAACCAGGGCGCCGCCATCTTGGGGAGAGGGGGAATTGTCAATTGAGGGAAGGCACTGTCAATAGACAATAGGTGCAGGAGTAGGCCATTCGGCCCTTCGAGCCAGCACCGCCATTCAATGTGATCATGGCTGATCATCCCCAATTAGTACCCCGTTCCTGCCTACTCCCCATATCCCCTGACTCCGCTATCTTTAAGAGCCCTATCTAGCTCTCTCTTGAAAGTATCCAGAGAACCAGCCCCCACCGCCCTCTGAGGCAGAGACTCACCACTCTCTGTGAGAAAACGTGTTTCCTCATCTCCATTCTAAATGGCTTACTCCTTATTCTTAAACTGTGGCCCCTGGTTCTGGACTCCCCCAACAATGGGAATGGGGTGTCAATGGAAAGGGATGATGAATGGGGAGAGAAGGCACTATTAATTGTGGGAAGGCACTATGTATGGGGAGAAGGGGATTATTAATGGGGATTGTCAGTGGGAGAGGGTGAATTATTGATCGGGAGAAGGTACTGTCAATGTGAAGGGTGATCAATGGGGAGATGGGGATTATCAGTGGGATGCATCATCATCATCGTTGAAAACATCAACGGGCCTTTTACAATGCCGTGTACGACAGTGATCACAACTTCTACTGAAGTGTGGATGGCCGTTGGCTCACTAGAAGCTCATCTGGCCGCTTCGACAGGGACAATCTAGAGACAGCCATCAAGGCTGTGCTACCTGCCGATCACCAACCCCTCACACTCACCCCCTACGACGTGTACGTGGCACTGAGTAGGACTAATGCACGTAAGGCTGCTGGCCCTGACGGCATCCCCGGGCGCGTGCTCAGGGCCTGTGCTGCGCAGCTGACAGACGTCTGGACTGACATCTTCAACCTGTCACTTGCCCAAGCAGTTGTCCCCACTTGCCTTAAAGCCACCTCCATCGTGCCAGTGCCAAAACACTCCACTGCGGCAAGCCTCAACGACTTCCGCCCAGTTGCACTTACCCCCATCATCACCAAGTGCTTCGAGAGGCTGGTCCTGGCACACCTCAAAAGCTGCCTACCCCCCACACTGGATCCCTATCAGTTTGCCTACCGCAAGAACAGGAGTACGGACGATGCCATCTCAACGGCACTTCACTCCGCCCTCTCCCACCTCGACAACAGAGACACTTACGTAAGAATGCTGTTCATCGATTACAGCTCAGCATTCAACACCATTATTCCATCAAAACTGATCACCAAACTCGGTAACCTGGGCATCGACCCCTCCCTCTGCAACTGGATACTGGACTTTCTAACCAACAGACCCCAGTCTGTGAGGTTAGACAAGCACACCTCTTCAACCCTCACCCTGAACACCGGCGTTCCTCAGGGCTGTGTGCTGAGCCCCCTCCTCTACTCCCTCTTCACCTATGACTGCACACCTGTACATGGTACTAACACCATCATCAAGTATGCAGATGATACAACGGTGATTGGCCTCATCAGCAACAACGATGAGCTGGCCTACAGGGAGGAGGTCCAGCACTTAGCAGCATGGTGCGCTGACAACAACCTGGCCCTTAACTCCAAGAAGACCAAGGAGCTCATTGTAGACTTCAGGAAGTCCAGAGGCGGCACGCACATCCCCATCCACATTAACGGGACGGAGGTGGAACGTGTTTCTAGCTTCAGGTTCCTGGGAGTCAACATCTCTGATGACCTCTCTTGGACCCACAATACATCTACTCTGATCAAGAAGGCTCATCAGCGTCTCTTCTTCCTGAGGAGACTGAAGAAGGTCCATCTGTCTCCTCAGATCCTGGTGAACTTCTACCGCTGCACCATCAAGAGCATCCTTACCAACTGCATCACAGTATGGTATGGCAACTGCTCTGTCTCCGACCGGAAGGCATTGCAGAGGGTGGTGAAAATTGCCCAACGCATCACCGGTTCCACGCTCCCCTCCATTGAGTCTGTCCAAAGAAAGCGTTGTCTGCGGAGGGCGCTCAGCATCGCCAAGGACTGCTCTCACCCCAACCATGGACTGTTTACCCTCCTACCATCCGGGAGGCGCTACAGGTCTCTCCGTTGCCGAACCAGCAGGTCGAGGAACAGCTTCTTTCCGGCGGCTGTCACTCTACTCAACAACGTATTATTTTTTTTAATTCAAATCGTTTGCTATGGCTATGTCGCTCTTCAAGGGAGATGCTAAATGCATTTTGTTGTCTCTGTACTGTACACTGACAATGACAATTAAATTGAATCTGAATCTGAATCTGAATCTGCCCTTTGACAGGTCTTGTTTTTGGTCCTGCTGGGGGTCCACAACCCCCTCCTCACCTGGCAACCCAGGTGTGGGAGATGGTTTAGTCACCGACTATCCGACCATGGAGCAAGGAATGACTACATGGTACCTGTGGCCGGGGGAACTCCCCCCCGACCCGACTTCAATATTCTTCTCACAATTAAAATTGTTAATGGAGGGAAGGCAGTGATATTAGGGAGAGGAGGAATTATTAATTGAGAGAAGGTAATATCAATGTGAAGGGTGATCAAAGGGAAGAGGGGGATTATCAGTGGGAGGTGGGGAATCGTTAATTGGGGGAAATACATTATCAATGGGGAATTGTCCATCATGGTCTGGTTTGGCTCAGCCACCAAGCACGACACCTGGAGGCTGCAGCGAATCGTCCGATCAGCTGAGAAGGTTGTTGGCTGCAACCTTCCCTCCATTGATGAACTGTACACTGCAAGGGCCAGGAAGCGAGCGGGCAAGATCATCTCTGACCCCTCTCACTCTGGCCACAAACTCTTTGAATCACTTCCCTCTGGAAGGCGACTCTGGACTGTCAAAGCTGCCATGGCCTGACATAAAAACAGCTTTTATCCACGAGTAGTTGCTCTACTCAACAGCCACAAATCTGTAGCCTCCCTTTGATCTGGTATTTTGTTGGTTCACATACTTGATCAATGGTGTTTTATCATTAATATTTTATTATTATTAATGTTTAGTGTTTTCTGAGTCATTCGTAACTGTCACTGTGTGTCATGTTGTTACTAGTGGGCGGAGCACCAAGGCAAATTCCTTGTATGTGAATACTTGGCCAATAAAATTACTTAAACTTAAACTTAAATGTATTAATTGAGGGAAGGCACTGTCAATGGGAAGGGTGATCAAGGGGAGATTAGTAATTGAGTTAAAGGCACTGTCTATGGAGTGTGATTCTCACCGGCCATTGCTGGAAGCGCGACGCCTGGTTGAGGAGGCCGCTGGCGTTGCTGGAGCCGAAGATGGTGTCAATGCAGACGTCGCAGGCGGGCTGCCCGGCCCAGCTCCAGTAGGGCACGAAGAAGTCGGGGTCGCCGGTCAGGTTTCGCATCTCCCGCTCGAAGAAGAGGAGGTAGGCGCGGTGCCAGCAGGGGAAGGCGGGCCCACGGTGGGCGAAGGAGCCGGGCTGCCCGTCGCCGCGGTGCTTGACGCACACGTAGTGGGCCCAGGCGAACACGTCGTAGAGGCTGGCGCGGCGGAGGCGCAGCGGGGAGCCGGGCCTGGGGCTGGCGCTGCCGTAGATCAGGTACCGCGGGCTGTCGGTGCGCTTGGCCTGCAGCAGGCGGTCGAGGAAGCGGTCCCGCTGGGCCTCGGGCATGTCCCACAGGTTGAGCCGCTTCACCAGGTGCGGCCGCCGGCAACCGGGCCCGGCCCAGCCCGCCGCGCACTCCCCGCAGTCACTGCCATGGTAACGCGGCCTACACTCGCACACCTCCTCGTAGAAGTAGCCCGGCCAGCCCAGGCGAAAGTCGGCACCGCCGCCCCAGCTCCCTGCGGCTGCCCGCCGCTCTCCCGCCCGCTCCAGCCGCCGGCACCAGCCCCGGCCCGACACGTTGCCGCAGGCCGAGCCGTCGGCCCACCACGCCGGGCAGCAGCGGCGGCTCCACAGCTGCTCGGGGCCCGAGCACAGGCTGGGGATCTGCCCGCTTGCCAGGGCCAACAACGCGGCAGCCGTCAACAGCCCGGCCCGGGGCCACGACCACGACCACATGTCGCCGCAGGTGGCAGCTTCCCCGGGGGGTCGGTGCCGCTAGCACTTGTCTCCGGCTCCGGCTCCCTCAGGCTGGCCCTGCCTCTGCAAAGAAAGGGCAGGTTAGTAGTTAAATGGGGCAAAGGAGAGAGGGAGGTCACAAAATCTATACTGTAAACCCTCGTTGTAACATTATATAAATGGTGTCCGTTATTGCCAATTGTCCGTTATAACAGAGTAAGGATTATCAATGTGTTTAGTTTAGAGATACAGCACGGGTACAGGCCCTAGTCATGGCCGTCCGAAGGGGGGGGGGGGGGGGGGGGGGGGGGTGCGTTGGGTGCGACCACACACCCCTTTTTTCCCCCCTAACAAAAAATCACAAAAAATCGTTCAAAAAATAAACAACGTTTCCACTTTGGATACGGTCAGTTCTCTGTTCTCCTGTCGCCAGGCAAGAGTGGTTGAATCTGAACCCAACGCTGTAACCCCAACACCAGACGCCGCTGTGGCAGAGCCCGCTCCCCTCGCCTCCCCCGCCGAGCCATCTGCCCCCACACACCACCCCTGCCCTCCGCTCGCCACCCCCCGGGCCCACGCCACCCCCGCTGGGGCCCAAGCCCTCTGGGCCCATCCCCCCCACCACCCCCACGCCACCCCCCGCTGACCTCCGCTGGGCCCATGGGCCCACCCCCCGCACTGGGCCCACGCCATCCCCGCTGGGCCCATGCCACCCCCGCCGGGCCCCACGCCACCCCTGCTGGCCCCACGCCACCCCCACTGGGCCTACGTCACCCCCACTGGGCCCACGCCACCCCCGCTGGGCCCACGCCACCCCAGCTGACCTCCGTTGGGCCCACGCCACCCTCGCTGACCCCCGCTGGGCCCGCACCGCCTTCATCTTTCCCCCCCCGCAAGAAAGAGGGGGGAATGTGAGAGAGAGATGGGGGAGGGGGATTATCTTTAGTGAGTATGCAAAATTAAGGTAGGTTTTAGAGCTATTATGTTTTCTCCTCCATATGAATTATATTAAACAATAATAAGTAATATCAAACAATTGGAACTGCTTTTCCTTGATAATAATACTGAAAAATATGAATTCCATAGTTTGTGACATAAATACACATTTTAATGGGATCATTATATACAGATGTAACATTTCAATTTCGAGATCGGGGGGGGGGGGGGGTGCCCCTTCCCCCTTCAGTTTGGAAGGACATGCACGAAATCACCAGCCGAAAAGGAAAGCCCCCCCGCTCTTTGGACAATCATCAGCTGATGAACGACCTGAATGAGTTTTACTGCAGGTTTGAAAATCAGAAACGTAACCCTGGTACCCCCTCCCCAACGAACACAGCCAGACCCCAGTCTGCAAAGAATGGACCCTGCACCTTCTCCTTCCCATTCACCACTTCACACCTAAAGGCAAAAGTCCAGTATGAAAAGAGTGGACCCTTTCCCACCCTAACCAACACTTCACACCCACTCACAGCCTGACCTCAGTCTGCAAGGACTGGGCCCTTCTACACCCACCCCACTCCAATCACGACTTCACACCCAATTCTCATTTTTAACCAGTCCCTGCAAAGATGTACTGCTCCTGCCTGCTTCAAAGTCTCCACTATTGTCCCTGTACCCCAAAAAAGTAAGGATTACTGGTCTTAATGACTACAGGCTTGTGCTGGCCTAGCTGAAAAATATCACAATCCCTCTGCTGGACCCTCTGCATTTTGCATAGTGGGCCAATAGATCTGTGGATGATGCAGTCAATCTGGGCCTACACTTCATCCTCCAGCACCTAGACCGCCAGGGGACCTATGCGAGGATTTTGTTTGTTGATTTTAGCTCTGCATTCAACACCATTGTGCCAGAGCTATTACGCTCCAAACTTTCTGAGTTGACTGTGCCTGAACCCCTCTGTCGGTGGATCACCAGCTTCCTGACAGACAGGAAGCAGCATGTGAGGCGGGAAAGCATATCTCGGACCCGCAAACGCTCAGCATAGGAGCACCGCACGATGCGTACTCTCCCCTCTCCTCTACTCTCGCCACACCAATGACTGCACCTCCACAGACACCTCTGTCAAGCTTCTCAAGTTTGCGGATGACACAACCCTGATTGGACTGATCCAGGATGGGGATCTCTGTACTCTTTTCAATTTGACATCTTTCCTATAACATGGTGCCCAGAACTGAACACAATATTCTAAATGCGGTCTCACCAACATCTTATACAACTGCAACATGACCTCCCAACTTCTATACAATACTCTGACTGATGAAGGCCAAAGTGCCAAAATACGTTTTGACCACCTGATATACCTGCGACACGACCTTCAAGGAACCATGCAACCATCAACCATTCCTCTGCCCACCTGGCTAATTGATCCAGATCCTGCTGCAATCTTTCACAACCATCTTCACTATCTGCAAAACCACTCACATCTGTATCATCAGCAAACTTGCTAATCTTGCCCTGTTCTGTGACGTTTCACAGAGTGCTGGAGTAACTCAGCGGGTCAGGCTGAGTATGGAGGTTGGGAGGTCATGTTGCAGTTGCATAAGAAGTTGGTGAGGCCGCATTCAGAGTATTGTGTTCAGTTCTGGGCACCATGTTATAGGAAAGATGTCATCAAACTGGAAAGGGTACAGTGAAGATTTACAAGGATGTTGCCAGGACTAGAGGGCCAGAGCTATAGGGAGAGGTTGAGTAGGCTGGGACTCTATTTCATGGAGCACAGGAGGATGAGGGATGATCTAATAGACGTGTATAAAATCATGATTTGAATAGATATGGTTGAGTCTTTTGCCCAGAGTAAGTGAATCGAGGAGCAGAGGACATAAGTTTAAGGTGAAGGGTAAAAGATTTAATAGGAATCTGTGGGGTATGTTTGTCACACAAAGGGTGGTAGGTGTATGGAACAAGCTGCCAGAGGAGGTAGTTGAGGCGGGGACTATTGCAACGTTTAAGAAACAGTTAGACAGGTACATGGATAGGACAGGTTCGGAGGGATATGGACCAAACGTGGGCAGGTGGGACTAGTGCAGATGGAGGGAGGAAGTAAAACAACTAGTGGACTGGTGCGGCAAAAATAATCTAGAATTAAATGTCGACAAAACGAAGGAGATGGTTGTCGACTTCAGGAGGGCGCAGCCAAAGCATACACCCCTCAACGTCAGTGGCACTGCAGTGGAGAGAGTGGAGAGCATAAAGTTCCTCGGTGTGCAAATTACGGACAGCCTCACCTGGTCCAGGAACACCACTGGGACCGTCAAACGGGCCCATCAGCGACTGCACTTCCTGAGGAAACTAAAACAGGCCTCACTCCCCACCAACATCCTCAGGACTTTCTACAGGGGCACGGTGGAGTCTGTACTCACGTACTGCATCAATACGTGGTACTCCACCTGCAACTGCTCGGACAGGAAGGCTCTGCAGAGGGTAGTGAGGGGAGCAGAGAGGATCATTGGCGTCTCCCTACCCTCGGTACAAGAACTGTTCCAGAGCCGCTGTCTGAAAAAAGCTCAGAGAATTGCTAAGGACAAACTGCACCCCCTCCACATACAACTGGATCTCCTGCCATCAGGCAAGAGATATCGAAGCATCAAAGCCCAGACTACAAGACTGCTAAACAGCTTCCTACCACAGGCTGTGAGGCTGCTAAACAGTCACTCTGTACTCACAGTCGCTTGATTCTGCGGCTGGCACGGACACTTTAATAACTGGCACTGGCCACTCAAATCAGCGGCCCCGGACATTTTTATGATTGGTTTATTGTATTTTAACATTGTGTTTTACCTGCTTTTAACTATTTATTTATACTGTTCCATCAGGGACTGGATTGTTTTTTAGTGTTATTATGTGTGAAATGTTTTAAATTTCATGTGCGATGCTCCGCTATTCACTGGGAAACGTCTTTTCATTTTGCACTGTACAACTGTTGCTTGCAAGATGACAATAAATGTTGATTGATTGATTGATTGACATGCTGGGCCGAAGGGCCTGTTTCCACACTGTATCATTCTATGACTCTATCTTTCCCTCTCAAACCCATTCTCCTGCCTTCTCCCCATTACCTCTGACACCCGTATCAATCAAGAATCTATCAATCTCCTCCTGAAAAATGTCCATTGACTTGACCTCCACAGCTGTCTGTGGCAATGAATTCCACAGTTCACCACCCTCTGACTTAAGAAATTCCTGCTCATCTCCTTCCTAAAGGAATGTCCTTTAATTCTGAGGCTGTGGCCACTGGTCCTAGACTCTCCGACTAGTGGAAACATCCTCTCCAGATCCACTCCATCCAGGTTATTACCAGGCTGGGACAGATTGCAACAGCTTCACACTGTGTCCCAAAGCTTGTGTCCTGTCCTGCATCACCCAAGGCAGCAGAGACGTTATAGGAGAGGGCAAGCACCGTAACAAAGTAGCTCACGATGGTTTGGGTAACATTCAGGAATGTCTATGCATGTCACATCATGAATATTACTGAAGAACGGTCTTGACCCGAACTATAATCTATACTTTTTCTCCAGAGATGCTGCCTGACCTGCTGAGTTACTCCAGCACTCTGTGACATGTCACCTATCCATGTTCTCCACAGATGCTGCCTGACCTACTGAGTTACTCCTGCACTCTGTGAAACATCGCCTATTCATATTCTCCACAGATGCTGCCTGACCCACTGAGTTACTCCAGCACTCTGTGACATGTGACATGACTTGAGTATAGAATTTGGGATGTAATGTTAAAATTGTACCAAGGCATTGGTGTACAATTTTGGTCGCCTAATTATAGGAAGGATGTCAACAAAATAGAGAGAGTACAGAGGAGATTTACTAGAATGTTGCCTGGGTTTCAGCAACTAAGTTACAGAGAAAGGTTGAACAAGTTAGGGCTTTATTCTTTGGAGCGCAGAAGGTTAAGGGGGGACTTGATAGAGGTTTTTTAAATTATGAGAGGATAGACAGAGTTGATGTGGACAATCTTTTTGCCTTTGAGAATAGAGAAGATTCAAACAAGGGGACATGACATGAGAATTAAGGGACTGAAGTTTAGGGGTAACATGAGGGGGATCTTCTTTACTCAGAGAGTGGTAGCTGTGTGGAATGAGCTTCCAGTGAAGGTGGTGGAGGGCAGTTTCGTTTTTTATCATTTAAAAATAAATTGGATAGTTATATGGATGGGAAGGGAATGGAGGGTTATGGTCTGAGCGCAGGTATATGGGACTAGGGGAGATTATGTGTTCGGCACGGACTAGAAGGGTCGAGATGGCCTGTTTCCGTGCTGTAATTGTTATATGGTTATATGTCACCTATCCATGTTCTCCACAGATGCTGCCTGACCCACTGAGTTACTCCAGCACTCTGTGAAACATCGCCTATTCATATTCTCCGCAGATGTTACTCCAGCACTTTGTGTCTATTTTCC